>NW_025746053.1:0-57500 GCF_021184085.1 Oncorhynchus gorbuscha
AAAAGTACACCTGACATGACTGAGAAGCCAGATCTTGATGCTTCATCAATTCCAGTTGAAGAATCTGGTGTACATGGGGAAAATTCCAGTGTTAAACCATTTCCCTCCACCACCGACGAATTGAAACCCCGGAAATGGCACAAAGTTAGTGAGCGGTGGAGGCCTCAGTTGGAGGAACTCAGCAACATAGATGTAGGCAAGGTTTACAGATTGGGAAATCTCAATCTTGTCGTCCATCCGGATTTCCAAATAGCCAAAGGAAGTGATGGAACTGAAGTCTTTCTGGGCTTGAAGGATGATGTTACTGAGGTAGCCGTGAAGAGAATGCTCAAGTCAAACTATCAAGATCTGAAGAGAGAAGAGGGTTTTTTAAGACTACCTCAGCTGGATAGTCCCTGCATTGTGAGATATGTGGACTTTGCAGAGGACGAGCACTTCGGTTACCTTGTTCTTCAGCTCTGTGAATACACCCTTGATGAATACATCAAAGACCACCTACCAGAGGACAAAACCCCTGTCCTGAAGAAAATAGTGCACGAGGTGCTCTGCAGTCTAAGCGTTCTGCATAGTCTAAACACAAAAATTCTGCACCGGGATATAAAACCCCAGAATGTTTTAATAGGTAAGACCAGACCATGTAGTAATTCAACAAAAATGTGGGCTAAAGAAATATTATTTTGATGTTTTATTTATTAACCTACATTTCAATGCTACATGTATATGATCTTCTCTTCAGATGTTACAGGCAGAGCGAGATTAGCCGATTTCGGTATAAGTCGACAATTGAACATGGGACAAACAACTCTACATACAATCAGTGCAGGAACAAAATGTTGGAAGGCCAGAGAAACTTTAGATGAAGACAGTGGGATCGGATATAAGAGGAGCACCGATATTCAGGTTAGTTTACTATACTATACTTTGAATACCAGACCTATTTGTCAAATTGATAGAATACATACTAAACTATGTTTACATTTACATTTACATTTAAGTCATTTAGCAGACGCTCTTATCCAGAGCGACTTACAAATTGGTGCATTCACCTTATGACATCCAGTGGAACAGCCACTTTACAATAGTGCATCTAAATCTTTTAAGGGGGGGGTGAGAAGGATTACTTTATCCTATCCTAGGTATTCCTTAAAGAGGTGGGGTTTCAGGTGTCTCCGGAAGGTGGTGATTGACTCCGCTGTCCTGGCGTCGTGAGGGAGTTTGTTCCACCATTGGGGGGCCAGAGCAGCGAACAGTTTTGACTGGGCTGAGCGGGAACTGTACTTCCTCAGTGGTAGGGAGGCGAGCAGGCCAGAGGTGGATGAACACAGTGCCCTTGTTTAGGTGTAGGGCCTGATCAGAGCCTGGAGGTACTGAGGTGCCGTTCCCCTCACAGCTCCATAGGCAAGCACCATGGTCTTGTAGCAGATGCGAGCTTCAACTGGAAGCCAGTGGAGAGAGCGGAGGAGCGGGGTGACGTGAGAGAGCTTGGGAAGGTTGAACACCAGACGGGCTGCGGCGTTCTGGATGAGTTGTAGGGGTTTAATGGCACAGGCAGGGAGCCCAGCCAACAGCGAGTTGCAGTAATCCAGACGGGAGATGACAAGTGCCTGGATTAGGACCTGCGCCGCTTCCTGTGTGAGGCAGGGTCGTACTCTGCGGATGTTGTAGAGCATGAACCTACAGGAACGGGCCACCTTGATGTTAGTTGAGAACGACAGGGTGTTGTCCAGGATCACGCCAAGGTCCTTAGCGCTCTGGGAGGAGGACACAATGGAGTTGTCAACCGTGATGGCGAGATCATGGAACGGGCAGTCCTTCCCCGGGAGGAAGAGCAGCTCCGTCTTGCCGAGGTTCAGCTTGAGGTGGTGATCCGTCATCCACACTGATATGTCTGCCAGACATGCAGAGATGCGATTCGCCACCTGGTCATCAGAAGGGGGAAAGGAGAAGATTAATTGTGTGTCGTCTGCATAGCAATGATAGGAGAGACCATGTGAGGTTATGACAGAGCCAAGTGACTTGGTGTATAGCGAGAATAGGAGAGGGCCTAGAACAGAGCCCTGGGGGACACCAGTGGTGAGAGCGCGTGGTGAGGAGAAGTTGTTGTGAAGGAGAAGTCCAGTTCCCAGAGTAGCCCTCTACAAGATCGACAGACACTTCATAATATATGCCATTTAGCAGACGCTTTTATCCAAAGCGACTTACAGTCATGTGTGCATACATTCTACGTATGGGTGGTCCCGGGAATCGAACCCACTACCCTGGCGTTACAAGCGCCATGCTCTACCAACTGAGCTACAGAAGGACCATCAACCATCTCCCTGACCACCACCTTCTGATCAAGCCATGAACGGTCTCTCTATCTTTGGAGGATGCATGCGCTCAAAGACTCGGCCTCTATTGGTTGACCTAGCTGACTATAGCTAGACTACTCTTGATGGTGTATTGGTTGACCTAGCTAACTATAGCTAGGCTACTCATGATGATGTATTGGTTGACCTAGCTAACTATAGCTAGGCTACTCATGATGATGTATTGGTTGACCTAGCTAACTACAGTTAGGCTACTCATGATGATGTATTGGTTGTTTGTTTTTTGCTATTGAAGCATTTTGCTATTGTTATGAAAAGCGCTATAGAAATGTAATACATTATAAATGATTATTATATACTTTTCAGGTGGCCGGGATGTTAATGTATTACATCATCTCTGGTGGACATCATCCATTTGGCAAAGGCATCCATTGTGAAGTTAACATTTTTCAAGGGAAGTACACACTGGAACATGTTGAGGATGAAGTGGCCAAGGACCTCATTGAGTGGATGATCAATGAAGACCCAGAGAAGAGACCTACAGTGGAGGACACACTGGCCCACCCATACTTCTGGCCAGAGGAGAGGTGAGAAGCAGTGCTAATACTTGTCAATCAGAAGGTTAGTTAAGATCAGTGATTTACTTATAGCCATCACTATTTCCACTGGGCATTTACCTTTTTCAATGGGTTCAGATTCTAACGACGATTTATCTCAATGCAAATGTGATCACCGTTTGACACTGACCCAGTTGAATGCATTTAAAGGTACACTGTTGTTTTTCAGGAGAGTGGAGTACTTACGAAAAATTGGTAACGAGAAGGAAGCAGAGAACTGTCGCAAAGCAGACCCAGGACTCCTTCATGCTTTGGACCAGTGTGCTGAGGCGAGGTCGTTTACAAAGTGGAAGTCCAAGGTGAACAAGACGCCATTTTATACATTTTATTTACATGTACATTCGTCCTAGTGTAGTGTCTCGTCTAGTAGTAGTCACACTTACTGTTATTTATTTGTGTACACAGATACCGCCTGAGTTGATGAACAAGTTGGATGGTAAAAAGAAGGCCTACCCAGACAACACATTGGGTTTGTTGCGCTTCATACGCAACCTTCATGAGCACTAGTAAGACATATTAATAGTTTTGTCTAAAAACATGTACATGAACTTTATTTACTCTCTTACCATTGAAGGTGGTTGAATATTTTTCTCTCTCTCTCTCTCTCTGAAGCATTGAGGATGCGGATTCTGTTGACATATTGACAATGTTCCCTGATCTCTTTGGATGCGTCTACAAGTTTGCGAAGAAAAAGGAGTGGAATTCAAGAAGTAGTCTGAAGAAATGGTTTCACAGAGAAGATGTAAGATAATGATTCTGACATTTGGAAGATTAAACACTGACTAACTTCTGAAATGTTGTCTTGACTTTTCTGTTGACATTAAATGACTCACTAGTGTAAAAGTGTTAGATGAATGTTCTTTAGAGGAAATCAAGAGGCTATGCAGCCCTCTGCCTCCATTTACCTACTTGGTGTTTTGACCATTTTCTTACATCATTATAACAGTACTTATCTCATAAGCTAACATGAAATATATACAATAGTTTTTATTAGAATGTGAAATGTAACGATACTTCGTAATGTTATTCAATTTGCCTCAGTTTATTCATGGTTTGTTTACTGTATGTATAATAGCAATGACACATACTGTACATACATACAACTTCTCTGTTGAAAAGTATTGAAACGAGATGAATCTATTAATAAAGTGTAAAATCTGAATAGTATAGCCTACAGTGCATGCCTCTTTCTTCACTCTACAACAACCGGCTTAGTTCATGGAAACCCCAAAACATCAAAGATATAGAACATATACTGTTGAAGTCGGAAGTTTACATACACCTCAAATACATTTAAAATCCGTTTTTCTTTTTTTTTCTTAAAAAAACAAAACAATTCCTGACATTGAATCCTAGTAAAAATCCTGTGTCTTCGGTCAGTTACGATCACCACTTTATTTTAAGAATGTGAAATGTCAGAATAATAGTAGAGAGAATTATTTATTTCAGCTTTAATTTCTTTCATCACATTCCCAGTGTGTCAGAAGTTTACATACACTCAATTAGTATTTGGTAGCATTGCCTTTAAATTGATTAACTTGGGTCAAACGTTTCGGGTAGCCTTCCACAAGCTTCCCACAGTAAGTTGGGTGAATTTTGGCCCATTCCTCCTGACAGAGCTGGTGTAACTAAGTCAGGTTTGTAGGCCTTATTGCCAGCACATGCTTTTTCAGTTCTGCCCACAAATTTTCTATAAGATTGAGGGCTTTGTGATGGCCACTCCAATACCTTGACTTTGTTGTCCTTAAGCAATTTTGCCACAACTTTAGAAGTATGCTTGGGGTCATTGTCCATTTGAAAGACCCATTTGCAACCAAGCTTTAACTTCCTGACTGATTTCTTGAGATGTTGCTTCAATATATCCACATCATTTTCCCTCTTCATGATGCCATCTATTTTGTGAAGTGCACCAGTCCCTCCTGCAGCAACGCACCCCCACAACATGATGCTGCCACCCCCGTGCTTCATGGTTGGGATAGTGTTCTTTGGCCCCTTTTTCCTCCAAACATAACGATGGTCATTATGGCCAAACCATTCTATTTTTGTTTCATCAGACCAGAGGACATTTCTATAAAAAGTACGATCTTTGTCCCCATGTGCAGTTGCAAACCATAGTCTGGCTTTTTTTTATAGCGGTTTTGGAGCAGTGGCCTTTCAGGTTATGTTGACATAGGACTCGTTTTACTGGATATAGATACTTTTGTACCCATTTCCTCCAGCATCTTCACAAGGTCCTTTGCTGTTGTTCTGGGATTGATTTGCACTATTCGCATCCAAAGTACGTTCACCTCTAGGAGACAGAACGCGTCTCCAACCTGAGTAGTATGACGGCTGCGTTTATGGTGTTTATACTTGCGTACTATTGTTTGTATAGACAAACGTGGTGCATTCAAGCATTTGGAAATTGCTCCCAAGGATGAACCAGACTTGTGGAGGTCTACAATTATTTTTCTGAGGTCTTGGTTGATTTCTTTTGATTTTCCCATGATGTCAAGAAAAGAGGCACTGAGTTTGAAGATAGGCCTCGAAACACATTCACAGGACATAGAATTGACTCAAATTATGTCAATTAGCCTATCAGAGGCTTCTAAAGCCATGACATAATTTTCAGGAATTTTTCATGCTGTGTATGTCAACTTCTGACCCACTGGAATTGTGATACAGTGAATTATAGGTGAAATAATCTGTCTGTAAACAATTGTTGGAAAAATGACTTGTTGTGCACAAAGTAGATGTCTTAACTGACTTGCCAAAACTATAGTTTGTTAACAAGAAATTTGTGGAGTGGTTGAAAAACAAGTTTTAATGACTCCAACCTAAGCTTATGTAAACTTCCGACTTCAACTGTACATCAACAGGTCCATGTTTGTCTTCGTCTAAAATGTTGTCATCAATTCACAGCAACGCGCTGATTCTAACACAGCACAGTGACAACCAACTCCCGTGGTAAGCAGCCCTGCCATCCCATACACAAAGCTATAGGACGTTTCTCAGATTCAGATCCACTAGCAACTAAGCTACTAAACAGTAACTATTTGAAAAGAATATCCAATCATTATTCTTAATGAGTGCTATTTACATACTTTCCTCTTTGTTAATTGCCTTTTCTAATGGTCTTTATTAGGCCTGTGTTCCCTTAGACTGAGTACTCATGCTACTCAAGTAAATAAAATGTAAAAAAAAGCCAGCTGGTTTGCCACAAGCTAATAGCTAACCACTGCTAATAGCAATGCAACAAACATTCCATGTCGATGGACTAAACTGTGCTTCCAGCAGTACATTATGAGCACTGAGCTGATCTAACGCTCACCCAAGTCAATTTACATTCGCATTACCCTCCTGTACCCGGTGCTGCCGTTAGCCTCAGGGCCTCACCTGTCACACTGTCTCCAGACAGCGTCAAGAAGCCCGAGCAGCTGCAACTCTAGCCCCAGGCTGCTCCCCCGGCCTGTGCTGACAAGCTGCTTTCTCACCTCTCTGATGGCACATCAAGTAAGTCGTGTGGAAGGAATTGCATTATTATATTTGTGTGATTCCTGCTCACACCTTTTCCTGTGTGTTTGTGCGTGTGTGTGTGTGTGTGTTTGCACACTTGCATGTTTGTAATGTGTACAGAATGTACATATGTGTGTATATGTATAGGCTATGTGTGGTTGTGTGTGTATGCGTTGTGTGTCAGTGTGCCTGTGTGTATGCGGTAATACGTTTGTGTGTGTGTGTGTGTGTGTGTGTGTGTGTGTGTGTGTGTGTGTGTGTGTGTGTGTGTGTGTGTGTGTGTGTGTGTGTGTGTGTGTGTGTGTGTGTGTGTGTGTGTGTGTGTGTGTGTGTGTGTGTGGTCTGAATTTCAGAGGGAGTGTGCCAGATAAAGCTGATGCTGAGACTGGGAGCTGAGACTGGAAGGTGAGCCACAGTGCAGAGCTGAGACTGGGAGGTGAGACTGGGAGGTGAGACTGGAAGGTGAGACTGGGAGCTGAGACTGGGAGCTGAGACTGGAAGGTGAGCCACAGTGCAGAGCTGAGACTGGGAGGTGAGACTGGGAGGTGAGACTGGAAGGTGAGCCACAGTGCAGAGCTGAGACTGGGAGGTGAGACTGGAAGGTGAGACTGGGAGGTGAGACTGGGAGGTGAGACTGGGAGGTGAGACTGGGAGGTGAGACTGGGAGGTGAGCCACAGTGCAGAGCTGAGACTGGGAGGTGAGACTGGGAGGTGAGACTGGGAGGTGAGACTGGGAGGTGAGACTGGAAGGTGAGACTGGAAGGTGAGCCACAGTGCAGAGCTGTCACTGGGAGAAATGTACTGTTGCCAGGATCCAGAGACCTGTCTGCCTGCCTGCCTGCCTGCTTGCTTGCCTGCTTACTAAGACCAACAACTGGGTCTGACTGAATGCAGTCATCCTCTCTCTCTCATGGCTAATTACAGTGATACATCCTATTAGCTCTGTGGACACACAAACCCCCTAGAAATAGCATTTGACCTTGAGGGCACTAACGAAATGTTCCCAGTTGGTCAATGTTTTGTTTGTTTACTATTGTTGTGGGGACTTCTGGTCCCCACATGTATAGTTAAACAAACACACACACACACACACACACACACACACACACACACACACACACACACACACACACACACACACACACACACACACACACACACACACACACACACACACACACACACACACACACACACACACACACACACACACACACACACACACACACACACACACAGACAGACACAGACAGAGAGGAACCTTTATGGGGTGTGGGGAGGAAAGAGGACGTCAGTGTGTGGCATGAGAAGAAGCATCTACTATGTTACACTTTACCATAAATGATGTGGTTCATTACTCCACCCTCTGGATCATGGAGGATAGACACAGTGAATAAGTTAATACTTAATCACTACTATCAAGGATATGGAGGTGATGCTATTCCATAGTAATAACAAAGATATGTATTTAATATGCAGGTTATAATGAGTTATAATTCCACAGTAACAATCAGGTTAAGTTAGTAATAGGATCCATCTTTTGTGTGTGTGTGTGTGTGTGTGTGTGTGTGTGTGTGTGTGTGTGTGTGTGTGTGTGTGTGTGTGTGTGTGTGTGTGTGTGTGTGTGTGTGTGTGTGTGTGTGTGTGTGTGTGTGTGTGTGTGTGTGTGTGTGTGTGTGTGTGTTGTGTCTGCTGCATTGCTCCCAGTAGGTTACAACCTGTTCTAGTCACTGGGCTGTATTTCAGGGCTCGGACTGGTGCTTCCACAGGGTGTGGATCCCTGATGAAGGGGAAATTTGTGCTTGGTAAGCATGGCAGGATTTACGACCCTGGTCTGAAGTGACAAGGGATATAAATAAGCACTCTGGAGGGACCGTTTCACATGGGGAATTATGGCCCTCCCAACATGACGGTTTGTGTGTGTGAGAGAAAAGTTTGTGTGTTTACCTTTCTATGTGCTACCATCCATGGACACCACAATGTTGTCTGACTCAGCCATTCTCCATTTGAGCAAACAGATATCCTTATTACAAGTTGGCCAGGTCTTCATTGGCTCCTGTCGACTCCTTAGCAATTACACTTACATTACTCTTTCATAATTATTTGTTTAACCAGGCAAGTCAGTTAAGAACAAATTCTTATTTACAATTGGGCCAATTGTGTGCACACTCCATTCCATCCATTCCACTCCATTCCATCCCTTACACTCCGTTCCATCCCTTACACTCCGTTCCATCCATTCCACTCCGTTCCATCCATTCCACTCCGTTCCATCCCTTACACTCCGTTCCATCCCTTACACTCCGTTCCATCCCTTGCACTCCGTTCCATCCCTTACACTCCGTTCCATCCCTTACACTCCGTTCCATCCATTCCACTCCGTTCCATCCCTTACTCTCCATTCCATCCCTTACACTCCGTTCCATCCCTTACACTCCGTTCCATCCATTCCACTCCGTTCCATCCCTTACACTCCGTTCCATCCCTTACACTCCGTTCCATCCCTTACACTCCGTTCCATCCATTCCACTCCGTTCCATCCATTCCACTCCGTTCCATCCCTTACACTCCATTCCATCCCTTACACTCCGTTCCATCCCTTACACTCCGTTCCATCCCTTACACTCCGTTCCATCCCTTACACTCCGTTCCATCCCTTACACTCCGTTCCATCCCTTACACTCCATTCCATCCCTTACACTCCATTCCATCCCTTATACTCCGTTCCATCCCTTACACTCCATTCCATCCCTTAGACTCCATTCCATCCCTTACACTGCGTGTAATGGCCAGAAACAAAGCACTTTCTTCTGAAACACCTCAGCCTATTCTTGTTCTGAGAAATGAAGGCGTGAGAAATGTGAGAAATTGAGAAATTGTCAAGAAAATTAAGATCTAGTACAACGCTGTGTACTACTCCCTTCACAGAACAGTGCAAAAAAATTGTGGGAGGCCCCGGGGCACAACTGAGCAAGAGGACATCTGTTTGTCCCACTAAGATGCTCCTCTGTCCTCCACTCGTTACCTGTATTAATGGCACCTGTTTGAACTTGTTATCAGTATAAAAGACACCTGTCCACAACCTCAAACAGTCACACTCCAAACTCCACTATGGCCAAGACCAAAGAGCTGTCAAAGGACACCAGAAACAAAATTGTAGACCTGCACCAGGTTGGGAAGACTGAATCTGCACTAGGTAAGCAGCTTTGTTTGAAGAAATAAACTGGGAGCACCACCCTCTAGAGAGCCCTGTGGTTGTGGGTAGTGCAGTTGCCATACCAGGCGGTGAAACAGCCGGGCAGAATGCTCTCGATAGTGCATCTATAGGAGTTTGTGAGGGTCTTAGGTGGCAAGCCAATTTTCTTTAGCCTGCAGAGGATGAAGAGGCGCTGTTGTGCCTTCTACACCATGCTGTTGGTTGTGAAGCGACCATTTCAGGCTGTCAGTGATGTGCACACCGAAGAATATCAAGTTTTGACCCTTTCCACTGCGGCCCTGTCGATGTGATGGGGGTGTGCTCTCTCTGCTGTCTCCAGTAGTCCACGATCATCTCCTTCATTTTGTTGACGTTGAGGGAGAGGTTATTTTCCTGACACCACTCCGCCAGGGCTCTCACCTCTTACCCTGTAGTCTCGTCGTTGTTGGTAATCATGCCTAGCACTGTCGTGTTGTCAGCATACTTTATAATTGAGTTGGAGACGTGCTTGGCCATACAGCCATGGGTGAACAGGGAGTACAGGAAGGGACTGAGCATGCACCCCTGTGGGGCCCTCGTGTTGATGATCAGAGGATCAGCGTCTTGGATCTTATTGGAGGTTAAAACAGGAAGAGTTATTGCATGTTTTTATTCCTGTGTTCCTTCTGTAATCAGCCACCTCGTTCTGTATGAACTCATTCTCCCCGTCACACTGAAACGTTTCCTCCATGGTGTTACTCTCACACTTACCCTGCTGTTAACTCTGGACCTGTAGTCCGGGGTGTAACAACAGCACTCCATATTTCCTCCAGCTGTGAAGAGGGGAAGTCATGAACATGTCAGTGGTTCCACTTAATTAACCGTGTAGTGTTTTAGTTTGCTACGCCACATGACGTAGAGTGCCTTCAGAAGGTATTCATACCATTTGATTTATTACACATTTTCTTGTTCCAGCCTGAACTCAAAATGGATTGAATTGTTTTCCCCCTCACCCATCTACACACAATACCACATAGTGACAAAGTGAAAACGTTGTTGTTTTTCCCCCCTCACCCATCTACACACAATACCACATAGTGACAAAGTGAAAACGTTGTTGTTTTTCCCCCTCACCCATCTACACACAATACCACATAGTGACAAAGTGAAAACGTTGTTGTTTTTCCCCCTCACCCATCTACACACAATACCACATAGTGACAAAGTGAAAACGTTGTTGTTTTTCCCCCCTCACCCATCTACACACAATACCACATAGTGACAAAGTGAAAACGTTGTTGTTTTTCCCCCCTCACCCATCTACACACAATACCACATAGTGACAAAGTGAAAACGTTGTTGTTTTTCCCCTCACCCATCTACACACAATACCACATAGTGACAAAGTGAAAACGTTGTTGTTTTTCCCCCTCACCCATCTACACACAATACCACATAGTGACAAAGTGAAAACGTTGTTGTTTTTCCCCCTCACCCATCTACACACAATACCACATAGTGACAAAGTGAAAACGTTGTTGTTTTTCCCCTCACCCATCTACACACAATACCACATAGTGACAAAGTGAAAACGTTGTTGTTTTTCCCCCTCACCCATCTACACACAATACCACATAGTGACAAAGTGAAAACGTTGTTGTTTTTCCCCCTCACCCATCTACACACAATACCACATAGTGACAAAGTGAAAACGTTGTTGTTTTTCCCCCTCACCCATCTACACACAATACCACATAGTGACAAAGTGAAAACGTTGTTGTTTTTCCCCCCTCACCCATCTACACACAATACCACATAGTGACAAAGTGAAAACGTTGTTGTTTTTCCCCCCTCACCCATCTACACACAATACCACATAGTGACAAAGTGAAAACGTTGTTGTTTTTCCCCCCTCACCCATCTACACACAATACCACATAGTGACAAAGTGAAAACGTTGTTGTTTTTCCCCCCTCACCCATCTACACACAATACCACATAGTGACAAAGTGAAAACGTTGTTGTTTTTCCCCCTCACCCATCTACACACAATACCACATAGTGACAAAGTGAAAACGTTGTTGTTTTTCCCCCTCACCCATCTACACACAATACCACATAGTGACAAAGTGAAAACGTTGTTGTTTTTCCCCCTCACCCATCTACACACAATACCACATAGTGACAAAGTGAAAACGTTGTTGTTTTTCCCCCTCACCCATCTACACACAATACCACATAGTGACAAAGTGAAAACGTTGTTGTTTTTCCCCTCACCCATCTACACACAATACCACATAGTGACAAAGTGAAAACGTTGTTGTTTTTCCCCCTCACCCATCTACACACAATACCACATAGTGACAAAGTGAAACGTTGTTGTTTTTCCCCCTCACCCATCTACACACAATACCACATAGTGACAAAGTGAAAACGTTGTTGTTTTTCCCCCTCACCCATCTACACACAATACCACATAGTGACAAAGTGAAAACGTTGTTGTTTTTCCCCCTCACCCATCTACACACAATACCACATAGTGACAAAGTGAAAACGTTGTTGTTTTTCCCCCTCACCCATCTACACACAATACCACATAGTGACAAAGTGAAAACGTTGTTGTTTTTCCCCCTCACCCATCTACACACAATACCACATAGTGACAAAGTGAAAACGTTGTTGTTTTTCCCCCTCACCCATCTACACACAATACCACATAGTGACAAAGTGAAAACGTTGTTGTTTTTCCCCCTCACCCATCTACACACAATACCACATAGTGACAAAGTGAAAACGTTGTTGTTTTTCCCCCCTCACCCATCTACACACAATACCACATAGTGACAAAGTGAAAACGTTGTTGTTTTTCCCCCCTCACCCATCTACACACAATACCACATAGTGACAAAGTGAAAACGTTGTACATGTTAGAATCACCATTGGCAGTGATTACAACTGTGAGAATTTCTGGGTAAGTCTCTAAGAGCTTTCCTCACCAGATTTGTACAATATTTGCTCATTATTCCTATCAAAATACTTCAAGCTCTGTCAAATTGGTTGTTGATCATTGCTAGACAACCATCTTCAGGTCTTGCCATATGTTTACAAGCAGATCTAAGTCAAAACTGTAACTTGCCCACTCAGGAACATTCACTGTCTTATTGGTAAGCAAGTCCAGTGTAGATTTGGCCTTGTGTTTTAGGTTATTGTCCTGCTGAAAGGTGAATTCATCTACCAATTTCTGGTGGAAAGCAGACTGAACCAGGTTTTCCTCCAGGATTTTGCTTGTGCTTAGCTCCGTTTATTTTTTATCCTCAAAATGAATTATTTTTATTTTTATTTTTTATCCCCAGAATGAACAATTACAAGCATACCCATAACATGATGCAGCCACCACTATGCTTGAAAATATGGAGAGTTGTAAGGGGTGTGTAACTGGTGGAAGGGAAGTCAGACGCAGGAGAGCAGAACTGGGTAATAACAGGAGCAGTTTAATTATATAAACCAACGGCATCCAGAATAGCAAAATCTGGGTAGAAACCCATCGCACACCAGTCACAATGTGCACAAGAACGTACAACAAACAATATCACACACAGATATAGGGGTAAAAACAAGTAATGATGGAAATGTGAACCAGGTGTGTGGGAAAACAAGACAAAACAAATGGAAAATGAAAGGTGGATTGGCGATGGCTAAAAGACCGGCGAGTCGACCGCCGAACGAACAAGGAGAGGAACCGACTTCGGCGGAAGTCGTGACAACAGTGGTGCTCAATAGTGTGTTGCAGTGGATTGTCCCCATACATAACACCTTGTATTCAGGAAAAAAGGGAATTGCTTTGCCACATTTTTTGCAGTATTACTTTAGTGCCTTGTTGCAAACAGGGTGCAAATTTTGGAAAATGTTTATTCTGTATAAGCTTCCTTCTTTTCACTCTGTCAATTAGGCTAGTATTGTGGAGTAACTACAATGTTGTTGATCCAACAAGTTTTCTCCCATAACAGCCATTAAGCTCTAACTGTTTTAAAGTCACCGTTGGCTTCATGGTGAAATCCCTGAGCAGTAACCAAGTTAGGAAGGAGGCCTGTATCTTTGTAGTGACTGGGTGCATTGATACACCTTCCGAAGTGAATGCTCAAAGGGATATTCAATGTCTACCAATCAGTGCCAATCAGTGAGGTATTGGAAAACCTCCCTGGTCTTTGTGGTTGAATCTGTGTTTGAAATTCACTGCTCAACTGAGGGACCTGACAGATAATTGTATGTGTGGCACACAGAGATGAGGTAGTCATTCATAAATCATGTTAAACACACTAGTATTGCACGGAGAGTGAGACCATGCAACTTATTATGTGACTTGTTCCGCACATTTTTGCTCCTGAACATATTTCGGCATGCCATAACAAAGGGGTTCAATACTTATTGACTCAAGACATTTCAGCTTTGGATTCTTTATTATTTAGTACAAATTTCAAAAAACAAAATTCCACTTTGACGTTATCGGGCATTGTGTTAAAGCAAAAGACAAAACAAATCTAAATGTAATCCATTTTAAGTTCATGCTGTAACAGAACACAAGGGGTTGTAACACAAGGGGTTGTAACACAAGGGGTTGTAACACAAGGGGTTGTAACACAAGGGGTTGCAACACAAGATAATTGCGTAATTATCGTATTTCGCCGTCCTAACGTAGTCTTCACTAGCCAGCTAGCTAACGTCCACTGATTAGCTGCACTGGAGAAACTATTACACTCAACTGAACGACTTGATTAGTGTAGTGTTAGCTAGCTACATAGCTGTCTTTGCTGTCTTCGTATCATCGTATCCAAGTTAATTGTGTTGTTTAGGTTTAGAGTGTGTAGTCTTAGAGTGATTATCTTAATTTACCGAGGTTAGCTAGCCAGCTATTTGTCGTCCTTAACGTAGGTGACTCTGCTAGCTAGCCAACGCTAGCCAACGTCTTCTGTATAGAACTCAACAACCCGGTCGCATTCACAGGTAGTATCACATTTTCACTTCATTTCATTACAGTACAACGGTTTGACTTGTTTGATCGTAGCTAGCTACATAGCCGTCTTTGTATCAAAGATAATTGTGTAGTCTAGAGCGATTTTCTAGGTTCGCTAGCCAGCTATTGTCGTTCTTTTAACGCAACGTAACGTAAACAACACTGCTAGCTAGCCAGCTAGCCCCCGAATAGCAACACTGCAGAAACTATTACACTCAACGGAACGACTTGATTAGTGTAGTGTCAACAACGCACCCACTGCCAGCTGGCCTACTTCAGCAGTACTGTATCATTTTAATCATTTTAGTCAATAAGATTCTTGCTACGTAGCTTAACTTTCTGAACATTCGAGACGTGTAGTCCACTTGTCATTCCAATCTCCTTTGCATTAGCATAGCCTCTTCTGTAGCCTGTCAACTATGTGTCTGTTTATCCCTGTTCTCTCCTCTCTGCACAGACCATACAAACGCTCCACACCGCATGGCCGCGGCCACCCTACTCTGGTGGTCCCAGCGCGCACGACCCACGTGGAGTTCCAGGTCTCCGGTAGCCTCTGGAACTGCCAATCTGCGGTCAACAAGGCAGAGTTCATCTCAGCCTATGCCTCCCTCCAGTCCCTCGACTTCTTGGCACTGACGGAAACATGGATCACCACAGACAACACTGCTACTCCTACTGCTCTCTCTTCGTCCGCCCACGTGTTCTCGCACACCCCGAGAGCGTCTGGTCAGCGGGGTGGTGGCACCGGGATCCTCATCTCTCCCAAGTGGTCATTCTCTCTTTCTCCCTTACCCATCTGTCTATCGCCTCCTTTGAATTCCATGCTGTCACAGTTACTAGCCCTTTCAAGCTTAACATCCTTATAATTTATCGCCCTCCAGGTTCCCTCGGAGAGTTCATCAATGAGCTTGATGCCTTGATAAGCTCCTTTCCTGAGGACGGCTCACCTCTCACAGTTCTGGGCGACTTTAACCTCCCCACGTCTACCTTTGACTCTTTCCTCTCTGCCTCCTTCTTTCCACTCCTCTCCTCTTTTGACCTCACCCTCTCACCTTCCCCCCTACTCACAAGGCAGGCAATACGCTCGACCTCATCTTTACTAGATGCTGTTCTTCCACTAACCTCATTGCAACTCCCCTCCAAGTCTCCGACCACTGCCTTGTATCCTTTTCCCTCTCGCTCTCATCCAACACCTCCCACACTGCCCCTACTCGGATGGTATCGCGCCGTCCCAACCTTCGCTCTCTCTCCCCGCTACTCTCTCCTCTTCCATCCTATCATCTCTTCCCTCCGCTCAAACCTTCTCCCACCTATCTCCTGATTCTGCCTCCTCAACCCTCCTCTCCTCCCTCTCTGCATCCCTTGACTCTCTATGTCCCCTATCCTCCAGGCCGGCTCGGTCCTCCCTCCCGCTCCGTGGCTCGATGACTCATTGCGAGCTCACAGAACAGGGCTCCGGGCAGCCGAGCGGAAATGGAGGAAAACTCGCCTCCCTGCGGACCTGGCATCCTTTCACTCCCTCCTCTCTACATATTCCTCCTCTGTCTCTGCTGCTAAAGCCACTTTCTACCACGCTAAATTCCAAGCATCTGCCTCTAACCCTAGGAAGCTCTTTGCCACCTTCTCCTCCCTCCTGAATCCTCCTCCCCCTCCCCCTCCTCCCTCTCTGCAGATGACTTCGTCAACCATTTTGAAAAGAAGGTCGACGACATCCGATCCTCGTTTGCTAAGTCAAACGACACCGCTGGTTCTGCTCACACTGCCCTACCCTGTGCTCTGACCTCTTTCTCCCCTCTCTCTCCAGATGAAATCTTGCGTCTTGTGACGGCCGGCCGCCCAACAACCTGCCCGCTTGACCCTATCCCCTCCTCTCTTCTCCAGACCATTTCCGGAGACCTTCTCCCTTACCTCACCTCGCTCATCAACTCATCCCTGACCGCTGGCTACGTCCCTTCCGTCTTCAAAGAGCGAGAGTTGCACCCCTTCTGAAAAAACCTACACTCGATCCCTCCGATGTCAACAATTACAGACCAGTATCCCTTCTTTCTTTTCTCTCCAAAACTCTTGAACGTGCCGTCCTTGGCCAGCTCTCCCGCTATCTCTCTCTGAATGACCTTCTTGATCCAAATCAGTCAGGTTTCAAGACTAGTCATTCAACTGAGACTGCTCTCCTCTGTATCACGGAGGCGCTCCGCACTGCTAAAGCTAACTCTCTCTCCTCTGCTCTCATCCTTCTAGATCTATCGGCTGCCTTCGATACTGTGAACCATCAAATCCTCCTCTCCACCCTCTCCGAGTTGGGCATCTCCGGCGCGGCCCACGCTTGGATTGCGTCCTACCTGACAGGTCGCTCCTACCAGGTGGCGTGGCGAGAATCTGTCTCCTCACCACGCGCTCTCACCACTGGTGTCCCCCAGGGCTCTGTTCTTGGCCCTCTCCTATTCTCGCTATACACCAAGTCACTTGGCTCTGTCATAACCTCACATGGTCTCTCTTATCATTGCTATGCAGACGACACACAATTAATCTTCTCCTTTCCCCCTTCTGATGACCAGGTGGCGAATCGCATCTCTGCATGTCTGGCAGACATATCAGTGTGGATGACGGATCACCACCTCAAGCTGAACCTCGGCAAGACGGAGCTGCTCTTCCTCCCGGGGAGGGACTGCCCGTTCCATGATCTCGCCATCACGGTTGACAACTCCATTGTGTCCTCCTCCCAGAGCGCCAAGAACCTTGGCGTGATCCTGGACAACACCCTGTCGTTCTCAACTAACATCAAGGCGGTGGCCCGTTCCTGTAGGTTCATGCTCTACAGCATCCGCAGAGTACGACCCTGCCTCACACAGGAAGCGGCGCAGGTCCTAATCCAGGCACTTGTCATCTCCCGTCTGGATTACTGCAACTCGCTGTTGGCTGGGCTCCCTGCCTGTGCCATTAAACCCCTTCAACTCATCCAGAACGCCGCAGCCCGTCTGGTGTTCAACCTTCCCAAGTTCTCTCACGTCACCCCGCTCCTCTGTTCTCTCCACTGGCTTCCAGTTGAAGCTCGCATCCGCTACAAGACCATGGTGCTTGCCTACGGAGCTGTGAGGGGAACGGCACCTCAGTACCTCCAGGCTCTGATCAGGCCCTACACCCAAACAAGGGCACTGCGTTCATCCACCTCTGGCCTGCTCGCCTCCCTACCACTGAGGAAGTACAGCTCCCGCTCAGCCCAGTCAAAACTGTTCGCTGCCCTGGCCCCCAATGGTGGAACAAACTCCCTCACGACGCCAGGACAGCGGAGTCAATCACCACCTTCCGGAGACACCTGAAACCCCACCTCTTTAAGGAATACCTAGGATAGGATAAGTAATCCCTCTCACCCCCCCCCTTACGTTTTAGATGCACTATTGTAAAGTGACTGTTCCACTGGATGTCATAAGGTGAATGCACCAATTTGTAAGTCGCTCTGGATAAGAGCGTCTGCTAAATGACTTAAATGTAAAAATGTAAATGGGTTATAACACAAGGGGTTGTAACAC
This sequence comes from Oncorhynchus gorbuscha, assembly GCF_021184085.1. Classification (NCBI taxonomy): domain Eukaryota; kingdom Metazoa; phylum Chordata; class Actinopteri; order Salmoniformes; family Salmonidae; genus Oncorhynchus; species Oncorhynchus gorbuscha. Next base: position 18,135 of record NW_025746053.1, read on the forward strand.
AAGGGGTTATAACACAAGGGGTTGTAACACAAGGGGTTGTAACACAAGGGGTTGTAACACAAGGGGTTGTGACACAAGGGGTTGTGACACACGGGGTTGTAACACAAAGGGTTGTAACACAAGGGGTTATAACACAAGGGGTTGTAACACAAGGGGTTGGATCACAAGGGGTTGTAACACAAGGGGTTGTAACACAAAGGGTGATAACACAAGGGGTTGTAACACAAGGGGTTGTAACACAAGGGGTTGTAACACAAAGGGTTGTAACACAAGGGGTTTTGAATACTTTCTGAAGGTGCAGGATTTAATATTAAACAGGATACAACCTGATCCAAGAACCTTTTCCCCCCTCTTCCCTCGCCCTCCCACGGGTTGAGAGAGAAAGAGCAAGAGCAATGTGTGGTGGAAAGACATATCATGTATGTTCCCAAAAGTTTCAGAACACTTATATGTTCCACCAGTCTGCTAGCATCGGGGAATAGATCTCATTTTGGGAGGGGAAATTGACGCTCCGACCATGAAATTAACCTCTCATTAATCATGGACTAGATTTGGAAGTTGGCAAATTGATTTTTGTTGAGTCCCACACAGACATCGCTGCCTAAACCAACCTCTCGGTAAACGTTTCCGTGTTCCCTTAATTCCATTTGGCCCAGCTTGTGGCTCGGCACACGGCCGTCTCAATTGAGAGCATGGGCATTAGTCTTCCCCCTCCGAGAGTGACTTCATCAGATTGGTTCCCTCATGACATTCTGTTCCCTTGCAGATTCCTTGACAGCCACCTGTTCCACTCAGAATCATTACCAAACCATTAACATCCAAAACAGCTACACAGCTCCATTCAAAGTCCTCAGTATCATTCAGCATTTTCCCTCACATTTCATAAATCCACATTTCAGGGCCAATTCAGACTCATTCATGCATGACCGAATGGGGATTTTTCCACAGGCCAGGGCCAGAAGAAATAGCTGTTAAGAGTGTATTGTCAGGGCCCGAGGTGGATGAAGTTTTCTGCGCTGTCTCTTTCTGACAGGGAAGATTTGTTCTCCTTCAGGGAGAAGGGCTCCAGTCTACCGTTCTATTGTCCCTCAGCTGACAGCCCCCATAACAGCCTGCGTGTATCCAGCCCCAAACCTGAGCCCAAGAGCAGCTGTCAGCAATACAGCTTGGAACTGTCCAAAACAATTATGACTCTACCGAGTAACACATTATAAACCCAATCTATTACAGTACTGTCAATAAAAATACCACATTATAACCCCAATCCACTACAGTACTGTCAATAGAAATACCACATTATAACCCCAATCCACTACAGTACTGTCAATAAAAATAACACATTATAACCCCAATCCATTACAGTACTGTCAATAGAAATACCACATTATAACCCCAATCCATTACAGTACTGTCAATAAAAATACCACATTATAACCCCAATCCACTACAGTACTGTCAATAAAAATACCACATTATAACCCCAATCCATTACAGTACTGTCAATAAAAATACCACATTATAACCCCAATCCACTACAGTACTGTCAATAAAAATACCACATTATAACCCCAATCCATTACAGTACTGTCAATAAAAATACCACATTATAACCCCAATCCACTACAGTACTGTCAATAAAAATACCACATTATAACCCCAATCCATTACAGTACTGTCAATAAAAATACCACATTATAACCCCAATCCACTACAGTACTGTCAATAAAAATACCACATTATAACCCCAATCCATTACAGTACTGTCAATAAAAAGACCACATTATAACCCCAATCCACTACAGTACTGTCAATAAAAATACCACATTATAACACCAATCCATTACAGTACTGTCAATAAAAATACCACATTATAACCCCAATCTATTACAGTACTGTCAATAAAAATACCACATTATAACCCCAATCCATTACAGTACTGTCAATAAAAATAACACATTATAACTGATATGCAGGTGAATGAGGACCCAAAAGCGACTTGGCGAAAACAGAGTCTTTAATCCAGTAAAGTAAAAATACAATCATAAAGCACAATTCCACTCGTAATGACGAGAACAGACTGGAGACTCGATCTTGAACTGCAGGTTGCCTCGGGAAGGCACTTGAACGTAGCAGACTCAGACACCTGCTCACCACGCAGCATCTGAGGGAAACACGACACGACAGGGCGATACACAGACACAGCACGGTGAACAATAGACAAGGATCCGACAGGGCAGAAACGGAAAACAAGGGGAGAAATAGGGACTCTAATCAGGGGAAAAGATAGGGAACAGGTGTGGGAAGACTAAATGATTGATTAGGGGAATAGGAACAGCTGGGAGCAGGAACGGAACGATAGAGAGAAGAGAGAGAGGAAGGGAGAGAGAAAAAGGGGAACGAACCTAAAAAGACCAGCAGGGGGAAAACGAACAGAAGGAAAAGCAAAATGACAAGACAATCTAAGACAAAACATGACAGTACCCCCCCACTCACCGAGCGCCTCCTGGCGCACTCGAGGAGGAATCCTGGCGGCAACGGAGGAAATCATCAATAAGTGAACGGTCCAGCACGTCCCGAGACGGAACCCAACTCCTCTCCTCAGGACCGTAACCCTCCCAATCCACTAAGTATTGGTGACCCCGTCCCCGAGAACGCATGTCCATGATCCTACGTACCTTGTAAATAGGTGCGCTCTCGACAAGGACGGGAGGGGGGAGGGAAGACGAACGGGGTGCGAAGAAAGGGCTTGACACAGGAGACATGGAAGACAGGATGGACGCGACGAAGATGTCGCGGAAGAAGCAGTCGCACAGCGACAGGATTGACGACCTGGGAGACACGGAACGGACCAATGAACCGCGGAGTCAACTTACGAGAAGCTGTCGTAAGAGGAAGGTTGCGAGTGGAAAGCCACACTCTCTGGCCGCAACAATACCTAGGACTCTTAATCCTACGTTTATTGGCGGCTCTCACAGTCTGTGCCCTGTAACGGCAAAGTGCAGACCTCACCCTCCTCCAGGTGCGCTCACAACGTTGGACAAACGCTTGAGCGGAGGGAACGCTGGACTCGGCAAGCTGGGATGAGAACAGAGGAGGCTGGTAACCCAGACTACTCTGAAACGGAGATAACCCGGTAGCAGACGAAGGAAGCGAGTTGTGAGCGTATTCTGCCCAGGGGAGCTGTTCTGCCCAAGACGCAGGGTTTCTGAAAGAAAGGCTGCGTAGTATGCGACCAATCGTCTGATTGGCCCTCTCTGCTTGACCGTTAGACTGGGGATGAAACCCGGAAGAGAGACTGACGGACGCACCAATCAAACGACAGAACTCCTCCAAAACTGTGACGTGAATTGCGGGCCTCTGTCTGAAACGGCGTCTAACGGGAGGCCATGAATTCTGAACACATTCTCGATGATGATTTGTGCCGTCTCCTTAGCGGAAGGAAGTTTAGCGAGGGGAATGAAATGTGCCGCCTTAGAGAACCTATCGACAACCGTAAGAATCACAGTCTTCCCCGCAGACAAAGGCAGACCGGTAATGAAGTCTAGGGCGATGTGAGACCATGGTCGAGAAGGAATGGGGAGCGGTCTGAGACGACCGGCAGGAGGAGAGTTACCTGACTTAGTCTGCGCGCAGTCCGAACAAGCAGTCACGAAACGGCGCGTGTCACGCTCCTGAGTCGGCCACCAAAAGCGATGGCGAATAGACGCAAGAGTGCCTCGAACACCGGGATGACCAGCTAACTTGGCAGAGTGAGCCCACTGAAGAACAGCCAGACGAGTGGAAACAGGAACGAAAAGAAGGTTACTAGGACAAGCGCGCGGCGACGCAGTGTGCGTGAGTGCTTGCTTAACCTGTCTTTCAATTCCCCAGACTGTCAACCCGACAACACGCCCATAAGGAAGAATCCCCTCGGGATCAGTAGGAGCCACAGAAGAACTAAAAAGACGGGATAAGGCATCGGGCTTGGTGTTCTTGCTACCCGGACGGTAAGAAATCACAAACTCGAAACGAGCGAAAAACAACGCCCAACGAGCTTGACGGGCATTAAGTCGTTTGGCAGAAAGGATGTACTCAAGGTTCTTATGGTCTGTCCAAACGACAAAAGGAACGGTCGCCCCCTCCAACCACTGTCGCCATTCGCCTAGGGCTAAGCGGATGGCGAGCAGTTCGCGGTTACCCACATCATAGTTGCGTTCAGATGGCGACAGGCGATGAGAAAAATAAGCGCAAGGATGAACCTTATCGTCAGACTGGAAGCGCTGGGATAGAATGGCTCCCACGCCTACCTCTGAAGCGCCAACCTCGACAATGAATTGTCTAGTGACGTCAGGAGTAACGAGGATAGGAGCGGACGTAAAACGTTCTTTTAGAAGATCAAAAGCTCCCTGGGCGGAACCGGACCACTTAAAACACGTCTTGACAGAAGTAAGAGCTGTGAGAGGGGCAGCAACTTGACCGAAATTACGAATGAAACGCCGATAGAAATTAGCGAAACCTAGAAAGCACTGCAACTCGACACGTGACCTTGGAACGGGCCAATCACTGACAGCTTGGACCTTAGCGGAATCCATCTGAATGCCTTCAGCGGAAATAACGGAACCGAGAAAAGTAACGGAGGAGACATGAAAAGAGCACTTCTCAGCCTTCACGTAGAGACAATTCTCTAAAAGGCGCTGGAGAACACGTCGAACGTGCTGAACATGAATCTCGAGTGACGGTGAAAAAATCAGGATATCGTCAAGGTAGACAAAAACAAAGATGTTCAGCATGTCTCTCAGAACATCATTAACTAATGCCTGAAAAACAGCTGGCGCATTGGCGAGACCAAACGGCAGAACCCGGTACTCAAAATGCCCTAACGGAGTGTTAAACACCGTTTTCCACTCGTCCCCCTCTCTGATGCGCACGAGATGGTAAGCGTTACGAAGGTCCAACTTAGTAAAGCACCTGGCTCCCTGCAGAATCTCGAAGGCTGATGACATAAGGGGAAGCGGATAACGATTCTTAACCGTTATGTCATTCAGCCTCGATAATCCACGCAGGGGCGCAGAGTACCGTCCTTCTTCTTAACAAAAAAAAACCCCGCCCCGGCCGGAGAGGAAGAAGGCACTATGGTACCGGCGTCAAGAGACACAGACAAATAATCCTCGAGAGCCTTACGTTCGGGAGCCGACAGAGAGTATAGTCTACCCCGAGGAGGAGTGGTCCCCGGAAGGAGATCAATACTACAATCATACGACCGGTGAGGAGGAAGGGAGTTGGCTCGGGACCGACTGAAGACCGTGCGCAGATCATGATATTCCTCCGGCACTCCTGTCAAATCGCCAGGTTCCTCCTGAGAAGTAGGGACAGAAGAAACGGGAGGGATGGCAGACATTAAACACTTCACATGACAAGAAACGTTCCAGGATAGGATAGAATTACTAGACCAATTAATAGAAGGGTTATGACATACTAGCCAGGGATGACCCAAAACAACAGGTGTAAAAGGTGAACGAAAAATCAAAAAAGAAATAGTCTCACTGTGGTTACCAGATACTGTGAGGGTTAAAGGTAGTGTCTCAAATCTGATACTGGGAAGATGACTACCATCTAAGGCGAACATGGGCGTAGGCTTGTCTAACTCTCTGAAAGGAATGTCATGTTTCCGAGCCCATGCTTCGTCCATGAAACAACCCTCAGCCCCAGAGTCTATCAAGGCACTGCATGTAGCACCCGAACCGGTCCAGCGTAGATGGACCGACAAAGTAGTACAGGATCTAGATGGAGAGACCTGAGTAGTAGCGCTCACCAGTAGCCCTCCGCTTACTGATGAGCTCTGGCTTTTACTGGACATGAATTAACAAAATGTCCAGCAAGTCCGCAATAGAGGCACAGGCGGTTGGTGATCCTCCGTTCCCTCTCCTTAGTCGAGATGCGAATACCTCCCAGCTGCATGGGCTCAGTCTCTGAGCCAGAGGAGGGAGATGGTTGCGATGCGGAGCAGGGAAACACCGTTGACGCGAGCTCTCTTCCACGAGCCTGGTGACGAAGATCTACCCGTCGTTCTATGCGGATGGCGAGAGCAATCAAAGAGTCCACACTTGAAGGAACCTCCCGGGAGAGAATCTCATCTTTAACCACTGCGTGGAGTCCCTCCAGAAAACGAGCGAGCAGCGCCGGCTCGTTCCACTCACTAGAGGCAGCAAGAGTGCGAAACTCAATAGAGTAATCCGTTATGGATCGATCACCTTGGCATAGGGAAGCCAGGGCCCTAGAAGCCTCCCTACCAAAAACTGAACGGTCAAAAACCTGAATCATCTCCTCTTTAAAGTTCTGGTAATTGTTAGAGCAATCAGCCCTTGCCTCCCAGATAGCTGTGCCCCACTCTCGAGCCCGGCCAGTAAGGAGTGAAATGACGTAAGCAACCCGAGCTCTCTCTCTAGAGTATGTGTTGGGTTGGAGAGAGAACACAATATCACACTGGGTGAGAAAGGAGCGGCACTCCGTGGGCTGCCCGGAGTAGCAAGGTGGGTTATTAACCCTAGGTTCCGGAGGCTCGGCAGGCCAGGAAGTAACAGGTGGCACGAGACGAAGACTCTGGAACTGTCCAGAGAGGTCGGAAACCTGAGCGGCCAGGTTCTCCACGGCATGGCGAGCAGCAGACAATTCCTGCTCGTGTCTGCCGAGCATGGCTCCTTGGATCTCGACGGCAGTGTTACGAGCGTCTGTAGTCGCTGGGTCCATTCCTTGGTCGGATCCTTCTGATATGCAGGTGAATGAGGACCCAAAAGCGACTTGGCGAAAACAGAGTCTTTAATCCAGTAAAGTAAAAATACAATCATAAAGCACAATTCCACTCGTAATGACGAGAACAGACTGGAGACTCGATCTTGAACTGCAGGTTGCCTCGGGAAGGCACTTGAACGTAGCAGACTCAGACAACTGCTCACCACGCAGCATCTGAGGGAAACACGACACGACAGGGCGATACACAGACACAGCACGGTGAACAATAGACAAGGATCCGACAGGGCAGAAACGGAAAACAAGGGGAGAAATAGGGACTCTAATCAGGGGAAAAGATAGGGAACAGGTGTGGGAAGACTAAATGATTGATTAGGGGAATAGGAATAGCTGGGAGCAGGAACGGAACGATAGAGAGAAGAGAGAGAGGAAGGGAGAGAGAAAAAGGGGAACGAACCTAAAAAGACCAGCAGGGGGAAAACGAACAGAAGGAAAAGCAAAATGACAAGACAATCTAAGACAAAACATGACAATAACCCCAATCCATTACAGTACTGTCAATAAAAATACCACATTATAACCCCAATCCACTACAGTACTGTCAATAAAAATAACACATTATAACCCCAATCCACTACAGTACTGTCAATAAAAATACCACATTATAACCCCAATCCATTACAGTACTGTCAATAAAAATAACACATTATAACCCCAATCCATTACAGTACTGTCAATAAAAATACCACATTATAACCCCAATCCATTACAGTACTGTCAATAAAGATACCACATTATAACCCCAATCCATTACAGTACTGTCAATAAAAATACCACATTATAACCCCAATCCATTACAGTACTGTCAATAAAAATACCACATTATAACCCCAATCCACTACAGTACTGTCAATAAAAATAACACATTATAACCCCAATCCATTACAGTACTGTCAATAAAAATACCACATTATAACCCCAATCCATTACAGTACTGTCAATAAAAATAACACATTATAACCCCAATCTATTACAGTACTGTCAATAAAAATACCACATTATAACCCCAATCTATTACAGTACTGTCAATAAAAATACCACATTATAACCCCAATCTATTACAGTACTGTCAATAAAAATACCACATTATAACCCCAATCCATTACAGTACTGTCAATAAAAATACCACATTATAACCCCAATCCATTACAGTACTGTCAATAAAAATACCACATTATAACCCCAATCCATTACAGTACTGTCAATAAAAATACCACATTATAACCCCAATCCATTACAGTACTGTCAATAAAAATACCACATTATAACCCCAATCCATTACAGTACTGTCAATAAAAATACCACATTATAACCCCAATCCATTACAGTACTGTCAATAAAGTACCACATTATAACCCCAATCCATTACAGTAATGTCAATAGAAATACATTTATATTCAATACTGTACTGGACCATGTATTTATATTACTCCGTAGAGGTGTGTGTGTGTGTGTGTGTGTGTGTGTGTGTGTGTGTGTGTGTGTGTGTGTGTGTGTGTGTGTGTGTGTGTGTGTGTGTGTGTGTGTGTGTGTGTGTGTGTGTGTGTGTTTGTAATTAACCTAAATATCTTCTTTATCTGTCTAACAAGTGCCCAATAACAGGCTCTTATTTCCAGCAATGGCCCCGGACTAAGATGCGAAGAGATCCGGCCAGTCTGATTACAATGTCGTTGCCAAGCTAATCTTCATTAGGACAGCTGATTGGCTGGCTGCTGAGGAAGTTTCCAGCCACTCGGCACCATGGGAGCCCAGAGGACTGTGGGACAGGGACTGCAGGCGTCCAGATGACTCTGAGGATTATGGGTAATCCCTCTCATAAAACCACTGACAGGGATTGTTTGGACGGAGACACAAAGACAAGTGGAAGAAAAGGATTTGTCACTGTAATGTTATCCGTCTCCTGGCGGCCGGTGTGGTGTGGTGGGGTGTGGTGTGCTGTGGTGGGGTGTGGTGGGGTGTGGTGTGGTGGGGTGTGGTGTGCTGTGGTGTGGTGGGGTGTGGTGGGGTGTGGTGTGGTGTGGTGTGGTGGGGTGTGGTGGGGTGGGGTGTGGTGGGGTGGGGTGGGGTGGTGTGGTGGGGTGGGGTGGGGTGGGGTGTGGTGGGGTGGGGTGTGGTGTGGTGGGGTGTGGTGGGGTGTGGTGTGGTGGGGTGGGGTGTGGTGTGGTGTGGTGGGGTGTGGTGTGGTGGGGTGTGGTGGGGAAGCTGCCGGATAAACGTGAGGGCCAAAGAGCTTCATTTGAAGAAGTGTGAATGCAGAGGGGAGGGAAGGAGAGAGAGGGACACTGCAGAGAGACCAGGAAGAGAAAGGAGATGCATGCTCACCCATAAACATGTCAGTGTGCATCCACACATACTGTACAATGTGTGGAACAGTAACATATCTCAGGAAGGACATGAACACATCCACACATACTGTACAATGTATTCAACAGTAACATATCTCAGGAAGGACATGAACACATTCACATATCTGGTAACACTGTGTGTGTGTGTGTGGGTGTGTGTGTGTGTGTGCTTGTGTCCCATATCTATCTATGAATACTCATTATGTGTATAAACCCTGACCACCAGTAGTGCACTAGTCTAAAACACTGCATCTCAGTGTAAGAGGTGTCACTGCAGTCCCTGGTTCAAATCCAGGCTGTATCACATCCAGCTGTGATTGGGAGTCCCATAATGCGGCGCACAATTGGCCCAGTGTCGCCCAGGCTAGGCCGTCATTGTAAATAAGAATTTGTTCTTATTTTACCACTGACTTGCCTGGTTAAATAAAGGTTAAATTACCTTCTGAAACCACCACGCTCAGTCACAGGAATAAAGACCCAGACAGACATTTATTACACCCATTCCAGAAGGACAACACTGTGGTCAAGCCCCGAAACCCAACAACCACCTTGTCCTCTCGGCCGACATTTAGGAGAGATAACAGGAGGAGAGATAACAGGAGGAGAGATAACAGGAAAAACAGTTTGATGACACAGACAGCATTAATTATGTAGCGCTGGCAACCAATGAAAGCTGGTTCTGCTGGTCCCCTGACAACCTCTGGATAAGAGAGTGATGATGATTAGTTAAATCACGGAGGAACCCGGACAAGGCATAAGAGTTTAGTTTTCTGGTTGGCCTTGTGGAGGAGGCGGGGCCAGCTGCCATACACTTCAACCCAACTATCCTTCCTCCACTCTCCAGCCCCGTGGAGATGACCACTGCCACAGACATACACTTCAACCCACCTTTCCTTCCTCCACTCTCCAGCCCCGTGGAGATGACCACTGCCACAGACATACACTTCAACCCACCTATCCTTCCTCCACTCTCCAGCCCCGTGGAGATGACCACTGCTACAGACATACACTTCAACCCACCTATCCTTCCTCCACTCTCCAGCCCCGTGGAGATGACCACTGCCACAGACATACACTTCAACCCACCTATCCTTCCTCCACTCTCCAGCCCCGTGGAGATGACCACTGCCACAGACATACACTTCAACCCACCTATCCTTCCTCCACTCTCCAGCCCCGTGAAGATGACCACTGCCACAGACATACACTTCAACCCACCTATCCTTCCTCCACTCTCCAGCCCCGTGGAGATGACCACTGCCACAGACATACACTCTTCTGCTGTCTGCTGCATCAACTGATACTATAATGAATTTATATTGACCTTATTATCACTAGCTCTCTGCTCCAGCCAGAGGCAGCCAGGCATACATTCTACAAATTAAAGACGACAGTGTGTAATTCCTGAAATCTGGGAGGGGAGACAGAGTGTGAAAAGGAGGGGTGTGGAGGGCGCTGGTGTGGTTTTTGGGGATGAAGGAGCTGTATGTGTACGGAGTGGAGGTGCAAAGAGGTGTGTGTGTGTGTGTGTGTGTGTGTGTGTGTGTGTGTGTGTGTGTGTGTGTGTGTGTGTGTGTGTGTGTGTGTGTGTGTGTGTGTGTGTGTGTGTGTGTGTGTGTGTGTGTGTGTGTGTGTGTGTGTGTGTGTGTGTGTGTGTGTGTGTGTGTGTGTGTGTGTGGTAAAGAGCAGGTAGGGTTACTCTGATGAAATTTGAGATACTGTACCTCCAACCATGAGGTGGTTCTGTTCTGTCATGTCGACATGGTACAAACCACAGGTTACACAAGTCTGGAGGGCCCCACACCCTTTCCTCTCTCCTCCTCCTCCCTTCTTCCAGGCCTCCTCTCCTCCCTGAAGGTACGACCTGCCAGGACTTTCTTACTGTTGGCCTTGTAACGTCATCTCAGCTGTGCACAAACAGACCCAAACCAAACCTGACTTGTATCTGTCTGTGTGTGTGTCTCACCATGAATGTCAGAGTGAGTGAGTGAGTGAGTGAGTGAGTGAGTGAGTGAGTGAGTGAGTGAGTGAGTGAGTGAGTGAGTGAGTATGTGTGTGAGTGAATATGTGAGTGTGTGAGTGAGTGAGTGTGTGAGTGTGTGAGTGAGTGTGTGAGTGTGTGAGTGAGTGTGTGTGTGTGTGTGTGTGTGTGTGTGTGTGTGTGTGTGTGTGTGAGTGAGTATGGAGTGTGTGAGTGAGTGAGTGAGTGAGTGAGTGAGTGAGTGAGTGAGTGAGTGAGTGAGTATGTGAGTGTGCGAGTGAGCGAGTGAGTGAGTGAGTGAGTGAGTGAGTGAGTGAGTGAGTATGTGTGTGAGTGAGTGAGTATGTGAGTGTGTGAGTGAGTGGTGAGTGAGTGAGTGAGTGAGTGAGTGAGTGAGTGAGTATGTGAGTGAGTGAGTGAGTGAGTGAGTGAGTGAGTGAGTGAGTGAGTGAGTGAGTGTGTGTGTGTGTGAGGGTGAGTGAGTGAGAATAAAACCAAACCCAGCTGTTCCTCCTCTCCACTCAGCTGACGAGCAGAGGGAGGTAAAGCTGAAGTGAATAGACATTATTATTATTGGTCAGATAACAAACTGAAACACCTGTTAAACGTTATCGTTGGTCAGCCACAGGAACAGCTCTCCAGAGAGGGCCATCTTGTTTCCCCTTTTGTAATTCACCACACATTAAGGAATTGGCAAAACATCACTTGTAAATCAATCAAACGCTGGCTCACAGCACTGACAGAGCCTTCTGGCATACATTTGAGTTTTACATGGATTAATTCAAGGTGAGTGGGTTTAATGTGTACATACGATATGTTCAATCATGTATATGCATAATACCCACAGTACAGTGTGTGGTCTGGAAGGTCTTGGCTATGGTACTTGGTAAGGTGTCATGGTAAGGCCTAACAGTTATTGTTTGGGGTACAATCTCCGAGTATAAGTAGATTAATGATTGGTTAACAAAATTAGCTTAATGTTGTACATCAGAGGAAAGCCATTCACCATAAATAGACCTCCTCCTCTCTAACCTTTCTCTCACCTGTCCTCCCTGCAGTCTAACCTTCCCCTTACCTATCCTCCCTGCAGTCTAACCTTCCCCTTACCTGTCCTCTCTGCAGTCTAACCTTCCCCTTACCTGTCCTCCCTGCAGTCTAACCTTCCCCTTACCTGTCCTCCCTGCAGTCTAACCTTCCCCTTACCTGTCCTCCCTGCAGTCTAACCTTCCCCTTACCTGTCCTCCCTGCAGTCTAATCTTCCCCTTACCTGTGCTCCCTGCAGTCTAACCTTCCCCTTACCTGTCCTCCCTGCAGTCTAACCTTCCCCTTACCTGTCCTCCCTGCAGTGTAACCTTCCCCTTACCTGTCCTCCCTGCAGTCTAACCTTCCCCTTACCTGTCCTCCCTGCAGTCTAACCTTCCCCTTACCTGTCCTCCCTGCAGTCTAACCTTCCCCTTACCTGTCCTCCCTGCAGTCTAACCTTCCCCTTACCTGTCCTCCCTGCAGTCTAACCTTCCCCTTACCTGTCCTCCCTGCAGTCTAACCTTCCCCTTACCTGTCCTCCCTGCAGTCTAACCTCCCCCTTACCTGTCCTCCCTGCAGTCTAACCTTCCCCTTACCTGTCCTCCCTGCAGTCTAACCTTCCCCTTACCTGTCCTCCCTGCAGTCTAACCTTCCCCTTACCTGTCCTCCCTGCAGTCTAACCTTCCCCTTACCTGACCTCCCTGCAGTCTAACCTTCCCCTTACCTGTCCTCCCTGCAGTCTAACCTTCCCCTTACCTGTCCTCCCTGCTCTCTCCACCTACACTAGTTTCCTTCCCAGAGGACCTGTCCAGACTTGCCCTCCTGCTGGCTCTTTCTGAGTATGTTTTCTCTCCACATAATCCCCCATTAGCCTGCTGTGTGACCTCTGAGTGACCCTGGCCTCTGAGTGGCCCTGGGCCTGCTGGGGAAGAATGTCTCTTTTTTTCAATGTAGTCGATACTGAGCTCTGTCGTAAAGCATTGGTTTCAATGGCTGAGGAAAATGGTTGTTGAAAAATGGAGTGATTGAGGTGTCAGAGAGGTGAGTGAGTTGTTGTGATTTTCACAACATGGCTGAAGGGAAAGACACCATAACTGTTTTGTGTTTAGAACAGGAGCGTGATTCCCAGTACATGTGTGCGCGTTCACACACACTCACACCCTTCTTGGCCACTCCCATGCAGGTGACGAGCAATGGTCACACACACACACACACACACACACACACACACACACACACACACACACACACACACACACACACACACACACACACACACACACACACACACACACACACACACACACACACACACACACACACACACCCTTCTTGGCCACTCCCATGCAGGTGACGAGCAATGGTCACACACCACTTCCTGGCCCGCGTCAGCTGAGGTCACCAGCGCCCCTGAAGAACAACACACTGCTCTGTCTGCTCTGTACCACACACACACACACACACACACACACACACACACACACACACACACACACACACACACACACACACACACACACACACACACACACACACACACACACACACACACACACACACACACACACACACACACACACACACACATAAATGGCCACTCAACTTAAAGCGATATTCCATAGAAACATGGTATGTGTTATCTGGCCATGCACCACTGTCGCTCACACAAACACACACACCCAAAACCACTGATAAACACAAACGCTAGGAAGCACGCTGGAATGCGCCCCGCTTGTTGACTGATGCCGGTTCAGATCTCACTGAACCGCGGCGAGTCCCCTCTAGAGGAGGGTTTGCTGTTGTACCCACACAGATTATCATCAGCCCCCTGAACCCTCCTCCCCCCTCACTCGTCTTGTTTTCTATTATTAAATGAGAGTTCGTTTGGCTGCTGGTAGGCGGCGGTTGCCAAAACAGCGCCTTGCTCTATCTAATGAGTGATTACTTGGCAGTGGGAGGAGTGGCCCACACAGACCGACCGCTCCACTGCAGGTAAACACACAAAGTAATACAACAATTACAATGAATGGAAGTGAATTTCTTGGATTTAACAATTTAACAGAAAGTCACTCAAAAGTGTGATGGATGTTCATTTGTAGATTTAAACCCATAAGGAAGGCTTTAACCCTACGATGATGTCTTTATTACTTGGCTTAATACAATGCTTAATTGTGTTATTTAACCTTTTATGTGGGGTAATCAATGGTAAAAAGCCTAATTGTAAGTTGTGATAATCCATCGACAGATCAGTGAACAAATGCAGACCTTATAATCACCACCTTCATTCTGGATACTCAACCTAAAAAACAAGTATTTACACAAAGGATTAAAACTATTTAAATAAAGATGTCTGTGGCAGCAGGTAGTCTAGTGGTTAGAGCGTTGGGCCAGTAACTGAAAGGTTGCTGGATCGAATCCCTGAGTTGATAAAAGGTCAAATCGTTCTGCCCTTGAACAAGGCATTTAACCCACTGTTCCGAGGCCGTCATTGTAAATAAGGATTTGTTCTTAACTAACTTGCCTATTAAATAAAGGTTCAATTTTTAAAAATAGTCTATTTCTACGGAGACTTTTGTAGAAATGTTTGTATCCTATCACCACTCACAAGCTGACTACAAGGATCTCTGACTGCTAGAGTCTATCTCGTATGCACCACATCCACCACAATCACCCTACGTGCCCCTATGGTCTGTCAGCATTAACACATTCCCCACAAACAATCACCCTACGTGGTCTGTGAGCATTAACACATTCCCCACAAACAATCACCCTACGTGGTCTGTCAGCATTAACACATTCCCCACAAAGAATCACCCTACGTGGTCTGTCAGCATTAACACATTCCCCACAAACAATCACCCTACGTGGTCTGTCAGAATTAACACATTCCCCACAAACAATCACCCTACATGGCCTGTCAGCATTAACACATTCCCCACAAACAATCACCCTACGTGGCCTGTCAGCATTAACACATTCCCCACAAACAATCACCCTACGTGGTCTGTCAGCATTAACACATTCCCCACAAACAATCACCCTACGTGGTCTGTCAGCATTAACACATTCCCCACAAACAATCACCCTACGTGCCCCTATGGTCTGTCAGCATTATAACTGATTCCCCACAAATGTATGGTCTGTCAGCAGTAGAACAGATTCCCCACAAATGTATGGTCTGTCAGCAGTAGAACACATTCTCCAGACAGACCTGTTTGTCTCTTTCCTCTTATTTTACCAGACCGTGTTTTCAGTGTCCTTAACCCCATGTAGATAAAGTACCAGTATTGATGTTTGGTAGGCGTAACGTTGATGTGGGTGAACTCTCGTTCTGCTCTATTGAAACTCATTACAAAACATTCAGCTAGAGGAAAGGAAAGAAACTGAGTACAATAGTATGAGGAAGCTAGAGTGGAATTTAAATGATAAAAGACTTCCTAAAAATGTAAACGTCGTTATCTAATGAGCCTTTGTACTAAACTGGACTCCGATTATTTTTAAGATTCCACTGCAAACGAGCAACCCACATGCCTAAATACCATAATGCATTGCAATACCTAAATGTGTATATGTCCACTTCAGTTGACGTATACAGTACCAGTCTAAAGTTTGGACACACCCACTCATTCAAGAGTTTTTCTTTATTTTTTACTATTTTCTACATTGTAGAATAATAGTTAAGACATTAAAACGAAGAAATAACACATGGAATCATGTAGTAACCAAACAAGTGTTAAACAAATCAAAATATATTCTATATATTTTATGTAAAAATAAAGAAAAACCCTTGAATGAGTAGGTGTGTCCAAACTTTTGACTGGTACTGTACGTATTATCAGATTAGTAGAAGTCAATGACAGAGCCCTCTATACCTGTAGGGCAGGGGTATTCAAATCTCACCCTACGAGGTCCCGTGTACTGCTGGTCTTCTGTTCTACTTGATAGTTAATGGCGCCCACCTGGTGTGCCACATCTAAATCAGTCCCTGATTAGAGGGGAAGAATGAACAAAAGCAGTGGAACTGGCTTTGACGTCCAGATTTGAATTTGAGGCCTGTAGGGGATTAAACTGTCCTGTGACACGTTTTCAAGGGTATGGTGTTATGTATAATTTACAACTCATTTCAGCTCTCCTAAAAGCTACGTCTTGATTCAGGAAATGGACAGGAAGTGTTTTGTGCTACATAGTTGAATGCACCAATCAGGATACATTTAATTAACAGTGTCTCATGTGATAGTCCATGATTGTCAAGTGAATGGAATTCTGAAAACATTAGTGTCATAGTATTGTGATAACACACAATGATAAATCCACATCATTGTGGGGGTTTTAGAAACCCCATTGTGAGTGAGTAACACTAGTACTGTTTAGGTTTCTTGTCTTTCTTAGCCATAAGTGTGACTTGTTGAGAGGACTGGAGAAGAAAGGTGTTTGTTATATAGTGGCAGGTGCAGAGCCCCCCCCCTCCTCCTCCTTAGTTCATGGTAAGGATGGCAGCCATTTTGTTCCCTCCTGATGAGCGGAGGTGAGTGATTTACAGTGCAGCTGTGGGCCCATGTCCTGGTCGAAATATGGCCCCCATATCACGTACGCACGCGCACGCGCGCACACACACGCACGCGCGCACACACACACACACACACACACACACACACACACACACACACACACACACACACACACACACACACACACACACACACACACACACACACACACACACACACACACACACACACACCAGTCGCCAGTCGCTTACTCAACTGTTTCTTTTTCTGTCACAGGCACAAATGTTGGCCTTTCAAACATTTCTTTTAGTCTCCTCCCTCGAAGGACATCTTTCATTAATACCCTTAGATTTACTAGCACAATCACATCAGATAAGGATTCACGAAGGACATCTTTCATTAATACCCTTAGATTTACTAGCACAATCACATCAGATAAGGATTCTCGAAGGACATCTTTCATTAATACCCTTAGATTTACTAGCACAATCACATCAGATAAGGATTCTCGAAGGACATCTTTCATTAATACCCTTAGATTTACTAGCACAATCACATCAGATAAGGATTCACGAAGGACATCTTTCATTAATACCCTTAGATTTACTAGCACAATCACATCAGATAAGGATTCACGAAGGACATCTTTCATTAATACCCTTAGATTTACTAGCACAATCACATCAGATAAGGATTCACGAAGGACATCTTTCATTAATACCCTTAGATTTACTAGCACAATCACATCAGATAAGGATTCTCGAAGGACATCTTTCATTAATACCCTTAGATTTACTAGCACAATCACATCAGATAAGGATTCACGAAGGACATCTTTCATTAATACCCTTAGATTTACTAGCACAATCACATCAGATAAGGATTCACGAAGGACATCTTTCATTAATACCCTTAGATTTACTAGCACAATCACATCAGATAAGGATTCTCGAAGGACATCTTTCATTAATACCCTTAGATTTACTAGCACAATCACATCAGATAAGGATTCACAAAGGACATTATTCAGCGATGAACTCCTCGGTGTTGACCAAATATCAGGTGAGGAAACCAGAGTATATCACCTGACATTACATCATCCTACTGTAGATGTACGTGGAAACGAACACACTGAGCAAACTAACTGCTTCCATGTTACAATGTCTTTGACTTCTACCGTTGGTTTAACCAGAGGGCCTTTGTTTTTCTGGTGGCCTCAGTCTACTGGGTTGCTGCACTTCTTGGCCAGTGGTCATTAATAATGAGACATGCAGGCTGAGGTGACAGTTGCTGATTGGAATGAAGAGCCTCTGTAAAGGAGACAGCTACAAATTTCCCTGACAGGCCAGGCGTCCATTACTTAGAGTCAGCTGCCAAAACAGCAGTAATCAGAGCTGGGAGAGAGAAGGGGGTGAGTAGAGGCTCTCTTTTTCATGGGCACACAGGCTCGCACGCATTCACGCACGCACACACACACACACACACACACACACACACACACACACACACACACACACACACACACACACACACACACACACACACACACACACACACACACACACACACACACACACACACACACACACACACACACACACACACACACACACACACACACACACACACACATCCAACACACTTATTCAGTACATACTCACAAATGAACATTTCCCACATAACATCCTACGTTTGCCCCAATCTTCACATGCCAATGTGGGAAACTATGGAAGGCGACTGAAATATCAACAAGCTTTTACAGTCTCAAATCACAATCAGACGTTCGTCCATTTTAGAAGTTGTTCCAAATGTCACATTTCTAAGTGTTTAAGGTTAAGTTTAGACATTAACTCATAATGGATAAGGTTTGGGTTAACTTTAGGTATTGACCCCGAAATCTTAAGGTTAGGAATGAACTCATAATGGTTAAGGTTTGGGTTAACTTTAGTTATTGACCCCGAAATCTTAAGGTTAGGAATGAACTCATAATGGTTAAGGTAAGGGTTAAGGTTCGGGATTGGCTTTAAACTAAAATCTCAAAAGCAACTTTCTATCACTTGATTCAAACCTTTTGCACCAGAGGCAAATGCTTACACCCATCCGCCATCCCCGTCCACAACCTCCCCAGCAAAACCAAAACCTACAGTTGAAGGTAACAGCGCTTACTGTTTAAGGTAACAGCGCTTACTATTGAAGGTAACAGCGCTTACTATTGAAAGTAACAGCGCTTACTGTTAAAGGTAACAGCGCTTACTATTGAAGGTAACAGCGCTTACTGTTGAAGGTAACAGCGCTTACTGTTGAAGGTAACAGCGCTTACTGTTGAAGGTAACAGCGCTTACTGTTGCCCCTCGTGAAGGATTCCCAAGTCATCTCCCCATGTCCTCAGACATGGATGGACTTATACTGACTTGTGTCATGGGTGACCTGGCTGGAAATATAGGATCACTCACATGCACACTATAGGGAATCATATTTCCTGGTAGCCACTTACAACCGTGCCAAGTTTAAAGGATCTGTGAAGGATTTCCTGGGCTGGAAGAGTGCCAGCATAACCGTTTTACAGCTGTGTATGGACTGGACTGTGAGGGGGTGAAGGCCCAGGCTAATGTGCCTGCGTGTGTCTGTCTCTGTTTGTGTGTGATCAGTGTAGTAATAACAGGGGCCACTGAGGGGTCATCCTGTCAACGCTGGTTGCATGGTGACTGAACGAGGCTCTCAGTACAGAAGTCTCAAACGCATCACCACCCCTATAGGGTGTCTGGGAGCCGGGACACACACTGACAAATGAACCCATGTAATACTCTACAGTACACACAGACATATATAATACATCACATAGACTCTCTCTCTCTCACGCACACACACACACAGACATATATAATACATCACATAGACTCTCTCTCTCTCACGCACACACGCACGCACTCACACACACACAGACATATATAATACATCACATAGACTCTCTCTCGCACGCACGCACGCACGCACGCACGCACGCACGCACGCACGCACGCACGCACGCACGCACTCGCACACATGCACGCACGCACGCACGCACACACACACGCACGCACACACGCACGCACGCACACACGCACGCACGCACGCACACACACACACGCGCACACACACACACACACACACACACACACACACACACACACACACACACACACACACACACACACACACACACACACACACACACACACACACACACACACACACACACACACACACACACACAGCAGCTGTAGACAACTTTGTTCTTGGATGAGTGTCAAAGACTAGAAGCTGGTTGTTATTGTATAATCACTTCAGCATGGAATGTTGATCTTGTAAGAGTCTTTAGGTTAATGAAATATAGTGGACTCCAAAGGTATTGGGACATTCACAGTTTTGTTGTTGTTTTGTCTCTGTACTCCAGCACTTTGGATTTGAAATGATACTGTCATGTTTGTCATTTATTATCATGTCTTGTCCCTGTGCTCCCCATTCTATTCGTTTCCCTCTGCTGGTCTTATTAGGTTCTTTCCCTCTTTCTATCTCTCTCTCTCCCCCTCCCTCTCTCACTCTCTCGCTCTCTCTTCTCTCTATCGTTCCGTTCCTGCTCCCAGCTGTTCCTATTCCCCTAATCATCATTTAGTCTTCCCACACCTGTTCCCGATCCTTTCCCCTGATTGGAGTCCCTATTTATTCCTTTGTGTTCCGTTCCTGTCCCGTCGGTTCCTTGTTTAGTATTCACCGTGCTGTGATGGTGTATCGCCCTGTCCTGTCGTGTTTTTGCCTTCATCAGATGCTGCGTGTGAGCAGGTGTCTCTGTCTGCTACGGCCTGCGCCTACCCGAAGCGACCTGCAGTCTGTGGCCGCTTCTCCTGTTATTCCCCTCTACAGACTAGAGGATTTCTGTTATTCCCTGTTTGGACTTGAATAAACTCTGTTTCTGTTAAGTCGCTTTTGGGTCCTCTTTCACCTGCATGACAGAAGGAACCGACCAAGGAATGGACCCAGCGACTTCAGACGCTCGTTACACTGCCGTCGAGATCCAAGGAGCCATGCTCGGCAGACACGAGCAGGAATTGTCTGCTGCTCGCCATGCCGTGGAGAACCTGGCCGCTCAGGTTTCCGACCTCTCTGGACAGTTCCAGAGTCTACGTCTCGTGCCACCTGTTACTTCCTGGCCTGCCGAGCCTCCAGAACCTAGGGTTAATAACCCACCTTGCTACTCCGGGCAGCCCACTGAGTGCCGCTCCTTTCTCACGCAGTGTGAGATTGTGTTCTCTCTCCAACCCAACACATACTCTAGAGAGAGAGCTCGGGTTGCTTACGTCATTTCACTCCTTACTGGCCGGGCTCGAGAATGGGGCACAGCTATCTGGGAGGCAAGGGCTGATTGCTCTAACAAGTTCCAGAACTTTAAAGAGGAGATGATTCGGGTTTTTGACCGTTCAGTTTTTGGTAGGGAGGCTTCTAGGGCCCTGGCTTCCTTATGCCAAGGTGAACGGTCCATAACGGATTATTCTATTGAGTTTCGCACTCTTGCTGCCTCTAGTGAGTGGAACGAGCCGGCGCTGCTCGCTCGTTTTCTGGAGGGACTCCACGCAGTGGTTAAGGATGAGATTCTCTCCCGGGAGGTTCCATCAGATGTGGACTCTTTGATTGCTCTCGCCATCCGCATAGAACGACGGGTAGATCTTCGTCACCGGGCTCGTGGAAGAGAGCTCGCATCAACGGTGTTTCCCTGCTCCGCATCGCAACCATCTCCCTCCTCTGGCTTTGAGACTGAGCCCATGCAGCTGGGAGGGATTCGCATCTCGACTAAGGAGAGGGAACGGAGGATCACCAACCGCCTGTGCCTCTATTGCGGAGTTGCTGGACATTTTGTTAATTCATGTCCAGTAAGAGGCCAGAGCCCATCAGTAAGCGGAGGGCTACTGGTGAGCGCTACTACTCAGGTCCCTTCATCTAGATCTTGTACTACTATGTCGGTCCATCTACGCTGGACCGGTTCGGGTGCTACATGCAGTGCCTTGATTGACTCTGGGGCTGAGGGTTGTTTCATGGACGAAGCATGGGTTCGGAAACATAACATTCCTTTCAGACCGTTAGACAAGCCTACGCCCATGTTTGCCTTAGATGGTAGTCATCTTCCCAGTATCAAATTTGAGACACTACCTTTAACTCTCACAGTATCTGGTAACCACAGTGAGACTATTTCTTTTTGATTTTCCGTTCACCGTTTACACCTGTTGTTTTGGGTCATCCCTGGCTAGTATGTCATAATCCTTCTATTAATTGGTCTAGTAATTCTATCCTATCCTGGAACGTTTCTTGTCATGTGAAGTGTTTAATGTCTGCCATCCCTCCCGTTTCTTCTGTCCCTACTTCTCAGGAGGAACCTGGCGATTTGACAGGAGTGCCGGAGGAATATCATGATCTGCGCACGGTCTTCAGTCGGTCCCGAGCCAACTCCCTTCCTCCTCACCGGTCGTATGATTGTAGTATTGATCTCCTTCCGGGGACCACTCCTCCTCGAGGTAGACTATACTCTCTGTCGGCTCCCGAACGTAAGGCTCTCGAGGATTATTTGTCTGTGTCTCTTGACGCCGGTACCATAGTGCCTTCTTCTTCTCCGGCCGGGGCGGGGTTCTTTTTGTTAAGAAGAAGGACGGTACTCTGCGCCCCTGCGTGGATTATCGAGGGCTGAATGACATAACGGTTAAGAATCGTTATCCGCTTCCCCTTATGTCATCAGCCTTCGAGATTCTGCAGGGAGCCAGGTGCTTTACTAAGTTGGACCTTCGTAACGCTTACCATCTCGTGCGCATCAGAGAGGGGGACGAGTGGAAAACGGCGTTTAACACTCCGTTAGGGCATTTTGAGTACCGGGTTCTGCCGTTCGGTCTCGCCAATGCGCCAGCTGTTTTTCAGGCATTAGTTAATGATGTTCTGAGAGACATGCTGAACATCTTTGTTTTTGTCTATCTTGACGATATCCTGATTTTTTCTCCGTCACTCGAGATTCATGTTCAGCACGTTCGACGTGTTCTACAGCGCCTTTTAGAGAATTGTCTCTACGTAAAGGCTGAGAAGTGCTCTTTTCATGTCTCCTCCGTTACTTTTCTCGGTTCCGTTATTTCCGCTGAAGGCATTCAGATGGATTCCGCTAAGGTCCAAGCTGTCAGTGATTGGCCCGTTCCAAGGTCACGTGTCGAGTTGCAGCGCTTTTAGGTTTCGCTAATTTCTATCGGCGTTTCATTCGTAATTTCGGTCAAGTTGCTGCCCCTCTCACAGCTCTTACTTCTGTCAAGACGTGTTTTAAGTGGTCCGGTTCCGCCCAGGGAGCTTTTGATCTTCTTAAAGAACGTTTTACGTCCGCTCCTATCCTCGTTACTCCTGACGTCACTAGACAATTCATTGTCGAGGTTGACGCTTCAGAGGTAGGCGTGGGAGCCATTCTATCCCAGCGCTTCCAGTCTGACGATAAGGTTCATCCTTGCGCTTATTTTTCTCATCGCCTGTCGCCATCTGAGCGCAACTATGATGTGGGTAACCGTGAACTGCTCGCCATCCGCTTAGCCCTAGGCGAATGGCGACAGTGGTTGGAGGGGCGACCGTTCCTTTTGTCGTTTGGACAGACCATAAGAACCTTGAGTACATCCGTTCTGCCAAACGACTTAATGCCCGTCAAGCTCGTTGGGCGTTGTTTTTCGCTCGTTTCGAGTTTGTGATTTCTTACCGTCCGGGTAGCAAGAACACCAAGCCTGATGCCTTATCCCGTCTGTTTAGTTCTTCTGTGGCTTCTACTGATCCCGAGGGGATTCTTCCTTATGGGCGTGTTGTCGGGTTAACAGTCTGGGGAATTGAAAGACAGGTTAAGCAAGCACTCACGCACACTGCGTCGCCGCGCTTGTCCTAGTAACCTCCTTTTCGTTCCTGTTTCCACTCGTCTGGCTGTTCTTCAGTGGGCTCACTCTGCCAAGTTAGCTGGTCATCCCGGTGTTCGAGGCACTCTTGCGTCTATTCGCCAGCGCTTTTGGTGGCCGACTCAGGAGCGTGACACGCGCCGTTTCGTGGCTGCTTGTTCGGACTGCGCGCAGACTAAGTCGGGTAACTCTCCTCCTGCCGGTCGTCTCAGACCGCTCCCCATTCCTTCTCGACCATGGTCTCACATCGCCTTAGACTTCATTACCGGTCTGCCTTTGTCTGCGGGGAAGACTGTGATTCTTACGGTTGTCGATAGGTTCTCTAAGGCGGCACATTTCATTCCCCTCGCTAAACTTCCTTCCGCTAAGGAGACGGCACAAATCATTATTGAGAATGTATTCAGAATTCATGGCCTCCCGTTAGACGCCGTTTCAGACAGAGGCCCGCAATTCACGTCACAGTTTTGGAGGGAGTTCTGTCGTTTGATTGGTGCGTCCGTCAGTCTCTCTTCCGGGTTTCATCCCCAGTCTAACGGTCAAGCAGAGAGGGCCAATCAGACGATTGGTCGCATACTACGCAGCCTTTCTTTCAGAAACCCTGCGTCTTGGGCAGAACAGCTCCCCTGGGCAGAATACGCTCACAATTCGCTTCCTTCGTCTGCTACCGGGTTATCTCCGTTTCAGAGTAGTCTGGGTTACCAGCCTCCTCTGTTCTCATCCCAGCTTGCCGAGTCCAGCGTTCCCTCCGCTCAAGCGTTTGTCCAACGTTGTGAGCGCACCTGGAGGAGGGTGAGGTCTGCACTTTGCCGTTACAGGGCACAGACGGTGAGAGCCGCCAATAAACGCAGGATTAAGAGTCCAAGGTATTGTTGCGGCCAGAGAGTGTGGCTTTCCACTCGCAACCTTCCTCTTACGACAGCTTCTCGTAAATTGACTCCGCGGTTCATTGGTCCGTTCCGTGTCTCCCAGGTCGTCAATCCTGTCGCTGTGCGACTGCTTCTTCCGCGACATCTTCGTCGCGTCCATCCTGTCTTCCATGTCTCCTGTGTTAAGCCCTTTCTTCGCACCCCGTTCGTCTTCCCTCCCCCTCCCGTCCTTGTCGAGAGCGCACCTATTTACAAGGTACATAAGATCATGGACATGCGTTCTCGGGGACGGGGTCACCAATACTTAGTGGATTGGGAGGGTTACGGTCCTGAGGAGAGGAGTTGGGTTCCGTCTCGGGACGTGCTGGACCGTTCACTCATCGATGATTTCCTCCGTTGCCGCCAGGATTCCTCCTCGAGTGCGCCAGGAGGCGCTCGGTGAGTGGGGGGGTACTGTCATGTTTGTCATTTATTATCATGTCTTGTCCCTGTGCTCCCCATTCTATTCGTTTCCCTCTGCTGGTCTTATTAGGTTCTTTCCCTCTTTCTATCTCTCTCTCTCCCCCTCCCTCTCTCACTCTCTCGCTCTCTCTTCTCTCTATCGTTCCGTTCCTGCTCCCAGCTGTTCCTATTCCCCTAATCATCATTTAGTCTTCCCACACCTGTTCCCGATCCTTTCCCCTGATTGGAGTCCCTATTTATTCCTTTGTGTTCCGTTCCTGTCCCGTCGGTTCCTTGTTTAGTATTCACCGTGCTGTGATGGTGTATCGCCCTGTCCTGTCGTGTTTTTGCCTTCATCAGATGCTGCGTGTGAGCAGGTGTCTCTGTCTGCTACGGCCTGCGCCTACCCGAAGCGACCTGCAGTCTGTGGCCGCTTCTCCTGTTATTCCCCTCTACAGACTAGAGGATTTCTGTTATTCCCTGTTTGGACTTGAATAAACTCTGTTTCTGTTAAGTCGCTTTTGGGTCCTCTTTCACCTGCATGACAGATACAATGGCTACGAGGTTAAAGTGCAGCCTGTCAGCTTTAATTTGAGGGTAATTTCAGGTGTATTGGGTGAACAGTTTAGGAATGACAGCACTTTTTGTCCATAGTTCCCCCATTTTAGACGAACAAAAGTATTGGGACAAATTCACTACTGTGTATTAAAGTAGTAAACCGCTAAGAATGTTAGTGCCATATTCATAGCACTCAATGACGACATCAAGCTGGTGACTCTACACATCTGTTGGATGCATTTACTGTTTGTTTTGTTTGTGTTTCACATGATTTTGTGCCCAGTAGAAATGACGTAAGGGATCATCAACGAGGGCCTATGCACTCTATGGAAAACAATGAAGGACACGGAAACTGTGTTCCACAACGCAGAGTGGAACTGACCTTCCACAAAGTTAAATGATTTTCTAGAGATTGATCATCCCTTTTATACCGTGGCTATACTTTAAAACATTTGCCGCTGGAAATGTGTTCATTTGCAGGTAGAAATGTGTTCATTTGCAGGTAGAAATGTGTTCATTTGCAGGTAGAAATGTGTTCATTTGCAGGTAGAAATGTGTTCAACATCCACTGAGGTAACCAGCAAGTTAATTACACGGCTACAGTAGTTGCCAGAATAACTTGGCGAAAAAAAGCGTAATTAAATTGTTGCCAGCAGCACAATTACAGTCACCAACACCCTGGATAACATAACAACTGCCTAACCAGCTCTGCTAGAGAGAGTAAAATGGTCAGAGTGAGCTGCTCTCTTATTTGTGTCTTGAAGTAGCTAGCCAACATCAGCCAGTTAGCTTGGGTGCTTGACTGCCGTTGTGAGGTCAGAATGCTAGGATCAACACTACTCCACGGCCAGAGCGTCCAGTGTGCGCTCTGAATTTACAAACGGACAATCTGACAATGCTCTGAATTTACTAACACACTCTGAGCGCACTCTGGCACTCAATCATTTACGAACACACCTGAAGTGTACCAGTAAACTACCAGAATTGTTTTACTCTCTTTAAAAATAAAAAAAATTATGAGCTGACATCTAGTGGCCTTTTTGGGTACTTCAGATTATCACAGGTGTCTGTAATTATCTCTGGCCCTCTGTGTGGCCTTATCACAAATATATACAATAATCAAATAAGATGATTTAAAAATTAAAAATATGATGACAAAGCTGTAAAACATGATGTTAAATATAAACCATCAACTTAGTGAAAACTATTGGTGTTTAATATGAGGGTTTCAGCATGAAGTCCTATTGGTGTTTAATATGAGGGTTTCAGCATGAAGTCCTATTTTAAGGATGAAAAAGCAGTCAAATATTTCTCCCTCTCTTGTTTCTCTGTTTCCATCCTCTTCCTCTTTCTCTCCTCTTCCTCTCTCTCTCCTCATCCCTCCCTGCCACCTCTCTCCCTCTCTTCTTTCTCTGTTTCTCTCCTCTTCCTCTCTCTCTCCTCATCCCCCCCTGCCACCTCTCTCCCTCCCTTCTTTCTGTCTCCTTCCTATTCCTCTCTCTCACCTCTTTCCTCCATGCCACCTCTCTTCTCTCTCTCTCTCTCTCTCTCTCTCTCTCTCTCTCTCTCTCTCTCTCTCTCTCTCTCTCTCTCTCTCTCTCTCTCTCTCTCTCTCTCTCTCTCTCTTCTTTCTCTCTCTCACCTCTTTCCTCCCTGCCACCTTTCTCTCTCTCTCTCTCTCTCTCTCTCTCTCTCTCTCTCTCTCTCTCTCTCTCTCTCTCTCTCTCTCTCTCTCTCTCTCTCTCTCTCTCTCTCTCTCCTCATCCCTCCCTGCCACCTCTCTCTCTCTCTCTCTCTCTCTCTCTCTCTCTCTCTCTCTCTCTCTCCTCCCTCTCCTCATCCCTCCCTGCCACCTCCTCTCTCTCTCTCTCTCTCTCTCTCTCTCTTCTCTCTCTCACCTCTTTCCTCCCTGCCACCTTTCTCTCTCTCTCTCTCTCTCTCTCTCTCTCTCTCTCTCTCTCTCTCTCTCTCTCTCTCTCTCTCTCTCTCTCTCTCTCTCTCTCTCTCTCTCTCTCTCTCTCTCTCTCTCTCTCTCTCTCCCCCCTCTCTCTCTCTCTCTCCTCATCCCTCCCTGCCACCTCTCTCTCGCTCTCTCTCTCTCTCTCTCTCTCTCTCTCTCTCTCTCTCTCTCTCTCTCTCTCTCTCTCTCTCTCTCTCTCTCTCTCTCTCTCTCTCTCTCTCTCTCCTCATCCCTCCCTGCCACCTCTCTCTCTCTCTCTCTCTCTCTCTCTCTCTCTCTCTCTCTCTCTCTCTCTCTCTCTCTCTCTCTCTCTCTCTCCTCATCCCTCCCTGCCACCTCTCTCCTTCCTCTATTTTCCTCCCTATTTCCTGTTTCCATCCCTCTCTCTTTAATATGATGTTCAGACCTCACCTCCTCACAGATTGTATATTCACTATTTTCATGTCACTTCATTTTGAGGAGGCAAGATATTTGTGGTTCTAAAAACAGATGTGACAGGCCCATTAAAATGACTGATCCCCCCCCCTGCTATCCCCTGCAGATGCACCCAGACATAACGTGTCTTCCCTGGGGTTCGGGTAGACCAGGGAGGATGAGAGATTCGGTGTCAGGGCCACATAGCTGGCATTGACACGGCTCCAGAATTATCTCTGATGAGCTTTTCAATTTTTGTGGGTGAGCTCTAACGCCTTTGGGGGCACACACACGCGCGCGCTACACACACACACATTCATGCTACACACACATCACAACTGCTGCTACCAGTCTCTTATTATGATTGATAAATACTACACCATTTAAACACTTGCCCCCCCAATCCTTCCTTCCCCAAAACACATGTGAATATAAATATAAATGGTGCCTTCCTGTATTATACTGATGCTAAAATGTTTATTCTATTCTACAGAGCCGTTCATTTTATGTTGCATTGTCGAGTAGGGACCTCCAAGTAAGCATTTCCTCAGACGGTGTTTACCATGTGTATCCTGAACATATGACTAATACAACAAGAACCTTGAAGTACACTCCACACACACAGAGAGCAGTACACTCCACACACACAGAGAGCAGTACACTCCACACACACAGAGAGCAGTACACTCCACACACACAGAGAGCAGTACACTCCACACACACAGAGAGCAGTACACTCCACACACACAGAGAGCAGTACACTCCACACACACAGAGAGCAGTACACTCCACACACACAGAGAGCAGTACACTCCACACACACAGAGAGCAGTACACTCCACACACACAGAGAGCAGTACACTCCACACACACAGAGAGCAGTACACTCCACACACACAGAGAGCAGTACACTCACACACACACACACACACAGAGCAGTACACTCCACACACACAGAGAGCAGTACACTCCACACACACAGAGAGCAGTACACTCCACACACACAGAGAGCAGTACACTCCACACACACAGAGAGCAGTACACACTCCACACACACAGAGAGCAGTACACTCCACACACACAGAGAGCAGTACACTCCACACACAGAGAGCAGTACACTCCACACACACAGAGAGCAGTACACTCCACACACACAGTACACTCCACACACACAGAGAGCAGTACACTCCACACACACAGAGAGCAGTACACTCCACACACACAGAGAGCAGTACACTCCACACACACAGAGAGCAGTACACTCCACACACACAGAGAGCAGTACACTCCACACACACAGAGAGCAGTACACTCCACACACACACAGAGAGCAGTACACTCCACACACACAGAGAGCAGTACACTCCACACACACAGAGAGCAGTACACTCCCACACACACAGAGAGCAGTACACTCCACACACACAGAGAGCAGTACACTCCACACACACAGAGAGCAGTACACTCCACACACACAGAGAGCAGTACACTCCACACACACAGAGAGCAGTACACTCCACACACACAGAGAGCAGTACACTCCACACACACAGAGAGCAGTACACTCCACACACACAGAGAGCAGTACACTCCACACACACAGAGAGCAGTACACTCCACACACACAGAGAGCAGTACACTCCACACACACACAGAGAGCAGTACACTCCACACACACAGAGAGCAGTACACTCCACACACACAGCAGTACACTCCACACACACAGAGAGCAGTACACTCCACACACACAGAGAGCAGTACACTCCACACACACAGAGAGCAGTACACTCACACACACACAGAGAGCAGTACACTCCACACACACAGAGAGCAGTACACTCCACACACACAGAGAGCAGTACACTCCACACACACAGAGAGCAGTACACTCACACACACAGAGAGCAGTACACTCCACACACAGAGAGCAGTACACTCCACACACACAGAGAGCAGTACACTCCACACACACAGAGAGCAGTACACTCCACACACACAGAGAGCAGTACACTCCACACACACAGAGAGCAGTACACTCCACACACACAGAGAGCAGTACACTCCACACACACAGAGAGCAGTACACTCCACACACACAGAGAGCAGTACACTCCACACACACAGAGAGAGCAGTACACTCCACACACACAGAGAGCAGTACACTCCACACACACAGAGAGCAGTACACTCCCACACACAGAGAGCAGAGAGCAGTACACTCCACACACACAGAGAGCAGTACACTCCACACACACAGAGAGCAGTACACTCCACACACACAGAGAGCAGTACACTCCACACACACAGAGAGCAGTACACTCCACACACACAGAGAGCAGTACACTCCACACACAGAGAGCAGTACACTCCACACACACAGAGAGCAGTACACTCCACACACACAGAGAGCAGTACACTCCACACACACAGAGAGCAGTACACTCCACACACACAGAGAGCAGTACACTCCACACACACAGAGAGCAGTACACTCACACACACAGAGAGCAGTACACTCCACACACACAGAGAGCAGTACACTCCACACACACAGAGAGCAGTACACTCACACACACACAGAGAGCAGTACACTCCACACACACAGAGAGCAGTACACACACACACACACAGAGAGCAGTACACTCCACACACACAGAGAGCAGTACACTCCACACACACACAGAGAGCAGTACACTCACACACACAGAGAGCAGTACACTCCACACACACAGAGAGCAGTACACTCCACACACACAGAGAGCAGTACACTCCCACACACACAGAGAGCAGTACACTCCACACACACAGAGAGCAGTACACTCCACACACACAGAGAGCAGTACACTCCACACACACAGAGAGCAGTACACTCCACACACACAGAGAGCAGTACACTCCACACACACAGAGAGCAGTACACTCCACACACACAGAGAGCAGTACACTCCACACACACAGAGAGCAGTACACTCCCACACACACAGAGAGCAGTACACTCCACACACACAGAGAGCAGTACACTCCACACACACAGAGAGCAGTACACTCCACACACAGAGAGAGCAGTACACTCCACACACACAGAGAGCAGTACACTACACTCCACACACACAGAGAGCAGTACACTCCACACACACACAGAGAGCAGTACACTCCACACACACAGAGAGCAGTACACTCCACACACACAGAGAGCAGTACACACACACAGAGAGCAGTACACTCCACACACACAGAGAGCAGTACACTCCACACACACAGAGAGTACACTCCACACACACAGAGAGCAGTACACTCCACACACACAGAGAGCAGTACACTCCACACACACAGAGAGCAGTACACTCCACACACACAGAGAGCAGTACACTCCACACACACAGAGAGCAGTACACTCACACACACAGAGAGAGAGCAGTACACTCCACACACACAGAGAGCAGTACACTCCACACACACAGAGAGCAGTACACTCCACACGCAGAGAGAGAGAGAGCAGTACACTCCACACACACAGAGAGCAGTACACTCCACACACACAGAGAGCAGTACACTCCACACACACAGAGAGAGCAGTACACTCCACACACACAGAGAGCAGTACACTCCACACACACAGAGAGCAGTACAGCAGTACACTCCACACACACACAGAGAGCAGTACACTCCACACACACAGAGAGCAGTACACTCCACACACACAGAGAGCAGTACACTCCACACACACAGAGAGCAGTACACTCCACACACACAGAGAGCAGTACACTCACACACACAGAGAGCAGTACACTCCACACACACAGAGAGCAGTACACTCCACACACACAGAGAGCAGTACACTCCACACACACAGAGAGCAGTACACTCCACACACACAGAGAGCAGTACACTCCACACACACACAGAGAGCAGTACACTCCACACACACAGAGAGCAGTACACTCCACACACACAGAGAGCAGTACACTCCACACACACAGAGAGCAGTACACTCCACACACACAGAGAGCAGTACACTCCACACACACAGAGAGCAGTACACTCCACACACACAGAGAGCAGTACACTCCAGTACACACACAGAGAGCAGTACACTCCACACACACAGAGAGCAGTACACTCCACACACACAGAGAGCAGTACACTCCACACACACAGAGAGCAGTACACTCCACACACACAGAGAGCAGTACACTCCACACACACAGAGAGCAGTACACTCCACACACACAGAGAGCAGTACACTCCACACACACAGAGAGCAGTACACTCCACACACACAGAGAGCAGTACACTCCACACACACAGAGAGCAGTACACTCCACACACACAGAGACAGTACACTCCACACACACAGAGAGCAGTACACTCCACACACACAGAGAGCAGTACACTCCACACACACAGAGAGCAGTACACTCCACACACACAGAGAGCAGTACACTCCCACACACACAGAGAGCAGTACACTCCACACACACAGAGAGCAGTACACTCCACACACACAGAGAGCAGTACACTCCACACACACAGAGAGCAGTACACTCCACACACACAGAGAGCAGTACACTCCACACACACAGAGAGCAGTACACTCCACACACACAGAGAGCAGTACACTCCACACACACAGAGAGCAGTACACTCCACACACACAGAGAGCAGTACACTCCACACACACAGAGAGCAGTACACTCCACACCACACACACAGAGAGCAGTACACTCCACACACACAGAGAGCAGTACACTCCACACACACAGAGAGCAGTACACTCCACACACACAGAGAGCAGTACACTCACACACCACACACACAGAGAGCAGTACACTCCACACACACAGAGAGCAGTACACTCCACACACACAGAGAGCAGTACACTCCACACGCAGAGAGAGAGCAGTACACTCCACACACACACAGAGAGCAGTACACTCCACACACACAGAGAGCAGTACACTCCACACACACACAGAGAGCAGTACACTCCACACACACAGAGAGCAGTACACTCCACACACACAGAGAGCAGTACACTCCACACACACAGAGAGCAGTACACTCACACACACAGAGAGCAGTACACTCCACACACACAGAGAGCAGTACACTCCACACACACAGAGAGCAGTACACCACACACACAGAGAGCAGTACACTCCACACACACAGAGAGCAGTACACTCCACACACACAGAGAGCAGTACACTCACACACACAGAGAGCACACACACAGAGAGCAGTACACTCCACACACACAGAGAGCAGTACACTCCACACACACAGAGAGCAGTACACTCCACACACACAGAGAGCAGTACACTCCACACACACAGAGAGCAGTACACTCCACACACACAGAGAGAGAGCAGTACACTCCACACACACACAGAGAGCAGTACACTCCACACACACAGAGAGCAGTACACTCCACACACACACAGAGAGCAGTACACTCCACACACACACAGAGAGCAGTACATTCCACACACACAGAGAGCAGTACACTCCACACACACAGAGAGCAGTACACTCCACACACACAGAGAGCAGTACACTCCACACACACAGAGAGCAGTACACTCCACACACACAGAGAGCAGTACACTCCACACACACAGAGAGCAGTACACTCCACACACACAGAGAGCAGTACACTCCACACACACAGAGAGCAGTACACTCCACACACACAGAGAGCAGTACACTCCCACACACCAGAGAGCAGTACACTCCACACACAGAGAGAGAGCAGTACACTCCACACACACAGAGAGCAGTACACTCCACACACACAGAGAGCAGTACACTCCACACGCAGAGAGAGAGCAGTACACTCCACACACACAGAGAGCAGTACACTCCACACACACAGAGAGCAGTACACTCCACACGCAGAGAGAGAGAGCAGTACACTCCACACACACAGAGAGCAGTACACTCCACACACACAGAGAGCAGTACACTCCACACACACACAGAGAGCAGTACACTCCACACACACAGAGAGCAGTACACTCCACACACACAGAGAGCAGTACACTCCACACACACAGAGAGCAGTACACTCCACACACACAGAGAGCAGTACACTCCACACGCAGAGAGAGAGAGCAGTACACTCCACACACACAGAGAGCAGTACACTCCACACACACAGAGAGCAGTACACTCCACACGCAGAGAGAGAGCAGTACACTCCACACACACAGAGAGCAGTACACTCCACACACACAGAGAGCAGTACACTCCACACGCAGAGAGAGAGCAGTACACTCCACACACACAGAGAGCAGTACACTCCACACACACAGAGAGAGAGCAGTACACTCCACACACACACAGAGAGCAGTACACTCCACACACACAGAGAGCAGTACACTCCACACACAGAGAGAGAGCAGTACACTCCACACACACACAGAGAGAAGTACACTCCACTCCACACACACACACGCACGCACGCACGCACGCACGCACGCACGCACGCACGCACGCACGCACGCACACACACACACACACACACACACACACACACACACACACACACACACACACACACACACACACACACATCAACATTAGACTGTAATCTTTTTTATCATAGAAGATTCATTGTAATGTGTTTTTCAGGTTATCATTTAGGCCTATATGAATGTCAAAATGGAGATTGAATATTGTGGCAGGGACCAGCCATTTATTTGGAGTGTTTTTTAAACTTTTGTCATGACAACGCCCCAGTACGTTGCCAGTTCACAGAAAACAAACGGTCCCAATTTAAAAGATGATGAACAAAATCAGAAGTTAGACCTCATCATAAGTATTATAGCAATGGGTGTTATTGTTCAATTACACTAAATATATAGTTTAGCCAATGTCCAGTCAGAACTGTCAAACCCTCAACTAAAGCAAACCTTTTTCAAGCTTTTACATCCACATACGACCAACCATCTACTTGACCTTTATCTGTCAACATACGACCAACCATCTACTTGACCTTTATCTGTCAACATACGACCAACCATCGACTTGACCTTTATCTGTCAACATACGACCAACCATCGACTTGACCTTTATCTGTCAACATACGACCAACCATCGACTTGACCTTTATCTGTCAACATACGACCAACCATCGACTTGACCTTTATCTGTCAACATACGACCAACCATCTACTTGACCTTTATCTGTCAACATACGACCAACCATCGACTTGACCTTTATCTGTCAACATACGACCAACCATCGACTTGACCTTTATCTGTCAACATACGACCAACCATCTACTTGACCTTTATCTGTCAACATACGACCAACCATCGACTTGACCTTTATCTGTCAACATACGACCAACCATCTACTTGACCTTTATCTGTCAACATGACCAACCATCGACTTGACCTTTATCTGTCAACATACGACCAACCATCTACTTGACCTTTATCTGTCAACATACGACCAACCATCTACTTGACCTTTATCTGTCAACATACGACCAACCATCTACTTGACCTTTATCTGTCAACATACGACCAACCATCGACTTGACCTTTATCTGTCAACATACGACCAACCATCTACTTGACCTTTATCTGTCAACATACGACCAACCATCTACTTGACCTTTATCTGTCAACATACGACCAACCATCTACTTGACCTTTATCTGTCAACATCGACCAACCATCGACTTGACCTTTATCTGTCAACATACGACCAACCAACTTGACCTTTATCTGTCAACATACGACCAACCATCTACTTGACCTTTATCTGTCAACATACGACCAACCATCGACTTGACCTTTATCTGTCAACATACGACCAACCATCGACTTGACCTTTATCTGTCAACATACGACCAACCATCGACTTGACCTTTATCTGTCAACATACGACCAACCATCTACTTGACCTTTATCTGTCAACATACGACCAACCATCGACTTGACCTTTATCTGTCAACATACGACCAACCATCTACTTGACCTTTATCTGTCAACATACGACCAACCATCGACTTGACCTTTATCTGTCAACATACGACCAACCATCTACTTGACCTTTATCTGTCAACATACGACCAACCATCTACTTGACCTTTATCTGTCAACATCGACCAACCATCTACTTGACCTTTATCTGTCAACATACGACCAACCATCGACTTGACCTTTATCTGTCAACATACGACCAACCATCTACTTGACCTTTATCTGTCAACATACGACCAACCATCTACTTGACCTTTATCTGTCAACATACGACCAACCATCTACTTGACCTTTATCTGTCAACATACGACCAACCATCGACTTGAACTTTATCTGTCAACATCGACCAAAGACCACAGCAGGAAGAGAAAGAGAGAAAGAGACAGAAATGGAAAACAAAAACAAATGAGTGAGAGAATTCTGGCACAAAACACTGACATGGGACATTTGAATTTCTTTCAAGAGGTTTAGGCTTCTGTGACCAACCTCTGTCAAATCCCAGCAGAAAGGCAAAGTGTTCCCAACTTTCCACCCCAGACACCTTGGTCTTGTTTGAATTGTAAAGCTGTTGGCTGCAGCTGCTGCTGCTCCAGAATTACCTATTCTGTTGGAAGACCTGCCAGTATCTGGGAGTGAAGCTTCCTCCGAGGGCCACAGTGCACACCAGTGTCTCCTGCAATCAGCCATTCGCCTTGATCAATGGCTACCAAACCGAATGAGCCCCATCCAAACGAACAGCGAGGGACAGAGAGAGAGAGAGGGATTACTGCATTTCTAACATCATCCGTGGAAAAAGTGAACTAAATATGCAATAATATGTCTACATCTACGACTATCTCAGGCTATTTCTACCTTCTCAGTTCATTCAAAGTGTTGATTGATTTGCTACAGAAGGATATTTGAGATATTTCAGAGTATAGCGTAAACAATCGTAAATGAGCTATGAACACAAGAGGTCCCAAAATGATATCTATCACCTGCAATAGTTTATGACAGACCAATTTAATACCGAAGGTTACTGTGTTATGTACAAATGAAACAAAGTCGTTAAAAAAAAAATGTATTGTGTGTGTGGATCATTCTATGTACGTAACAGGAAGTTCTATCTTTAATGACTTCCTGTCTATCTGTAATGACTTCCTGTCTATCGACGAATAAGGAGGTGTTCTGAGTGTTTGGTCACGTCTTACTATTCGTTTATGTGACGAGTTTAGGCATTTGATAATATAATTGCATCAAATGCAAACTCATCACCATAAAACTTGGAGCGTTGTAAAGCCCTCATGACTTAAAGAGATATAATCAGGTTCAAAGTTACATGGAAGCAAACACACATTGTATCATGTCAGGGTGAATTGAAAATAGCCATGTTCAGGCAATCAAGATTGTATCCAAAGCCTGCATTTACATTGGTTCTTGTAAACCGACCACAACTACCACAGTTTTGCTTGACGTTTTTTTTATTACTGCAGTAACTTGTGGTCTAAAATAAGCTTTCGGATCAGAATGAGTCGACAATAGACAGGCGTCAGCACAGAGAGAGAGAGAGAGAGAGAGAGAGAGAGAGAGAGACAGGCGTCGGCACTCTGCCCTACTGAAGACATGGCCAAGAGCCAAACTATCTGTCAGCCACATGATGCCAGACCCCAACAAAACCTTACTGTTTACGAGACGAGATGAGAGAGAGAGAGAGAGAGAGAGAGAGAGAGAGAGAGAGAGAGAGAGAGAGAGAGAGAGAGAGAGGGGGGAGGTTCTCTCCAATGAAAACTAACTTATACGCCCCTTTTTAAAAAAATGTTTGCCTGAAATGACACACCCCAATCTAACTGCCTGTAGCTCAGGCCCTGAAGCAAGGATATATTCTTGGTACAATTTGAAAGGAAACACTTTGAACTTTGTGTAAATGTGAATGAAATGTAGGAGAATAGAATAGATCTGGTAAAAGATAATACAAATGCAAGAGAAAGGCCATAATGTATTATTCCAGCCCAGCTGCCATTTAGATTTTGTCCACGAGATGGCAGCAGTGTATGTGCAAAGTTTTTGACTGATCCAATGAACCATTGCATTTATGTTAAAAATGTTGTATCAAGACTGCCCAAATGTGCCTAATATGTTTATTAATAACTTTTCATGTTCATAATAATGCACTCTCCTAAACAATAGCATTGTATTATTTCACTGTAATAGCTACTGTAAATTGGACAGTGCAGTTAGATTTCTGACAATATCACATATGTCTATGTCCTGGGAAATGTTCTTGTTACTTACATCCTCATGCTAATCGCATTAGCCTACTTTAGCTCAACCATCCCGTGGAAGGGACACCGATCCTGAAGAAACCAATCAGTCTATTACTTCTGGGTGGGAAACAGAGAAAGACATGAACAGAACCCGCAACAAGAGTAAACATTTGACCTGAAATATGGTTTCCTGTTGACTGTGACTGTTGTTTCACTGTCAATATTTTCCTCAGGTCCCTTCGCTCCAGTGAACTGCTATGATTTATGGCAGGATTACACATAGATTCAACCTGGGGCTGATTTTTGTAGGAGAGAATGGTTGGGGGACTGTAACCTAATTGTAAGAATTTGTACACTGTACAGTATATTGACCACAACTAAGTCAAATAAGAGATTGTATTTATAAATAACAATAGTTTCATACCTTGATTGCATTGAGACACAATCACATCTCTTTTTTTATACGTGGGAATACTTGGAAACAAGTTTTTTTCTTAAATTAAATGTATTTTTTGCTGAATTCCTGGTCATTTTACAGCTCCCCCCACTTTTCTTTGTTTTCTACTGAAACCTTTGGGGGGTGGTGCAAGAAAATCACTTGGACCGGTTTTGGCCTCCTGATTTATGGGGACGTTTCTCTTTAATTAAATACTGTTGGCAGTCAGGAGGGAGGTGGTAGAGTTGGGCTGTGTGTGTGTGTGTGTGTGTGTGTGTGTGTGTGTGTGTGTGTGTGTGTGTGTGTGTGTGTGTGTGTGTGTGTGTGTGTGTGTGTGTGTGTGTGTGTGTGTGTGTGTGTGTGTGTGTGTGTGTGTGTACACGCTCGGCTGGATGTGTGTGTATTGCATTTGATCAACTTTACGGTACAATGACACAAGTCCTGGTATGTACCGTAATGGCTGCTGTTCTTGTCAAACAGATGGCTGATATCTGTGTCTGTCTGTCAGCGTACATGAGGGTGGGACAAGTGGGGACACCATGGCCCTGGATATGGGGTAGCTAAACTAGCGTGAAACTGCCTTCCGTCACGGATTACCAAGGCAGAGCTTTTCATTACCTGCCTTTCGTAAAGGGATATTTATGGTGACGGGTGGTGTTGGAGAGGTGACGGGTGGTGTTGGAGAGGCAGCGGGTGGTGTTGGAGAGGTGACGGGTGGTGTTGGAGAGGCAGAGGGTGGTGTTGGAGAGGCAGCGGGTGGTGTTGGAGAGGTGACGGGTGGTGTTGGAGAGGCAGCGGGTGGTGTTAGAGAGGTGACGGGTGGTGTTGGAGAGGCAGCGGGTGGTGTTAGAGAGGTGAAGAACCCGCAACATGCAACT
>NW_025746053.1:62500-67500 GCF_021184085.1 Oncorhynchus gorbuscha
GACAGAGTAAATACTGACCCATGGTGCCCAAAGACAGAGTAAATACTGGCCCATGGTGCCCAAAGACAGAGTAAATACAGAGTAAATACTGGCCCATGGTGTCCAAACTCTCTGAGCAAGCCTTTTGGAGCCATAAGTGAGTTTTGGTTGTGGGCCTCCTGGAGGTTGGGGCCCCACTGCGTGTCCATCAGTGATAAGGCCCTGACCACCACTGGTGTACTACATGAGACAGAACAATGCAAAGACCATTTGCATACTGATGGTAAAATATGATTGTCATTGGGGGTGGATAGTAAAGACAGGAAGATTGATCTAGATTTTACCAAACATGTCCTGTAGGTAGAAGAAAACCAATAATTAATTTTGAGAAAAATAAATGGGTAGAAAAGCTAACAGTTTGAAAACCCCTGAGCTGTAGAACTCTAGGATATTCCTGAAACATGTCTGGAGTCTGATCAGTGCGATCACTCAGCATTGTCCGAGGCAAGCTGGGCAGACAGCTAATTCAGCCTTTTTAACAGCAAATTGGCCAGACAGAAGGAAATCAATGTCTTCTACCATCAGCCCAACAACCAGACAGAATATTTTTCTCAGAGAGTGGACAAACTCCGATCTCATCTCTGAAACAGTGTGGAACCTTTAGCTGTGATTGCGAGTGGATGCTTGGAAGCTGAATTACTTATGTTGGATATATTGACTATATCACGATTATTATTCTATTATTTAATTTATATGATTCATTCAAAATACAATATTTATTTTTTATTAAGGCATTTGTCTGATCTCTGTTTATCTCAATAACTTCAAAAAAAAACTTGCACAAATCCCATTGTAGAACAATGAAGCTTATAATAATAATAATAATATATGCCATTTAGCAGACGCTTTTATCCAAAACGACTTACAGTCATGTGTGCATACATTCTACGTATGGGTGGTCCCGGAATCGAACCCACTACCCTGGCGTTACAAGCGCCATGCTCTACCAACTGAGCTACAGAAGGACCACACAGTATAATTTTTATTTAATTTTTTACTTTTATTTGATTGAATATTCGAAACATACAATATACTTGCAATGATGCTGCTCAATAACTACATAACTACATCATACCAGTCATCCAACAGACTCCCATTCAGAGCGACACACAGAAGCATCCAGGGTCAATGCCCTGCTCAAGAGCATGTTGACCGATCTACCACCAGGCCAAAAAACGTGAACCCGAACCCTCCAAGATCCCCCCCACAGTTCCCCAATAGCTGTCCCTCAACCATTCGAGACCCCTCCCACAATCCCCCCCAGAAAAATAAATAAAAAATCTAATGAATTCCATTCCCCACCCCCAAGAACCCCCCCAATGCACCAACAACCAGGAGAATGAACCCCCACCCCCAAGAACCCCCCAATGCACCAAAAACCAAGAGAATGAACCCCCACCCCCAAAAACCCCCAATGCACCAACAACCAGGAGAATGAACCCCCACCCCCAAGAACCCCCAATGCACCAACAACCAGGAGAATGAACCCCCACCCCCAAGAACCCCCAATGCACCAACAACCAGGAGAATGAACCCCCACCCCCAAGAACCCCCAATGCACCAACAACCAAGAGAATGAACCCCCACCCCCAAGAACCCCCAATGCACCAACAACCAGGAGAATGAACCCCCACCCCCAAGAACCCCC
This sequence comes from Oncorhynchus gorbuscha, assembly GCF_021184085.1. NCBI lineage: Eukaryota > Metazoa > Chordata > Actinopteri > Salmoniformes > Salmonidae > Oncorhynchus > Oncorhynchus gorbuscha. The sequence goes on from NW_025746053.1 coordinate 64,188, forward strand.
AATGCACCAACAACCAGGAGAATGAACCCCCACCCCCAAGAACCCCCAATGCACCAACAACCAGGAGAATGAACCCCCACCCCAAGAACCCCCAATGCACCAACAACCAAGAGAATGAACCCCCACCCCCAAGAACCCCCAATGCACCAACAACCAAGAGAATGAACCCCCACCCCCAAGAACCCCCAATTCACCAACAACCAAGAGAATGAACCCCCACCCCCAAGAACCCCCAATTCACCAACAACCAAGAGAATGAACCCCCACCCCCAAGAACCCCCAATTCACCAACAACCAAGAGAATGAACCCTCACCCCCAAGAACCCCCAATTCACCAACAACCAAGAGAATGAACCCCCACCCCCAAGAACCCCCAATGCACCAACAACCAGGAGAATTAACCCCCACCCCCAAGAACCCCCAATGCACCAACAACCAAGAGAATGAACCCCCACCCCCAAGAACCCCCAATGCACCAACAACCAAGAGAATGAACCCCCACCCCCAAGAACCCCCAATGCACCAACAACCAAGAGAATGAACCCCCACCCCCAAGAACCCCCAATTCACCAACAACCAAGAGAACTAAAGAGACAAAAGGAAAAGACAGAAGAAAACAGCAAACAACAATGTAAAAAATCAATACTAATACATTTAAAACAAAGGACATCAAGGACAACTGAAATCAGAACAGCAATGCCAACTGTACATGTTTGTGTGCATGTCTGGCACGATTACATGTATGTGTGTGTTCTTGTATGTGTTTATTTGAATGAGAGTGTGTGTATAAATCAAATCAAATCAAATCAAATTTGTACACACACTCTCATTGTTTATTTGAATGAGAGTGTGTGTATATGCATGTGTACAAACACCTGCACGGCATCATCCTCAGGCAAACTGGCATTAGTTGTAAAAACACTTCCACTAAGTGTCATTCACATTTGTATTATGTTTTATTTTAGTTTTACTTTTATCTTTGACCATCATTCTATATCCTGCACAGTAACTCCACTCCCACTTGTCTCCAATTCCACATACCAACCCTTAGCTTCCCTCAGCCCATCCCACCTATCTCTGCTGGTCACCCTCAGCCCATACCATCTATCGCTGCTGGTCACCCTCAGCCCATCCCATCTATCGCTGCTGGTCACCCTCAGCCCATCCCATCTATCTCTGCTGGTCACCCTCAGCCCATCCCATCTATCTCTGCTGGTCACCCTCAGCCCATCCCATCTATCTCTGCTGGTCACCCTCAGCCCATCCCATCTATCTCTGCTGGTCACCCTCAGCCCATCCCATCTATCTCTGCTGGTCACCCTCAGCCCATCCCACCTATCTATGCTGGTCACCAGCCCATCCCATCTATCTCTGCTGGTCACCCTCAGCCCATCCCATCTATCTCTGCTGGTCACCCTCAGCCCATCCCACCTATCTCTGCTGGTCACCCTCAGCCCATCCCATCTATCTCTGCTGGTCACCCTCAGCCCATCCCATCTATCTCTGCTGGTCACCCTCAGCCCATCCCATCTATCTCTGCTGGTCACCCTCAGCCCATCCCATCTATCGCTGCTGGTCACCCTCAGCCCATCCCATCTATCTCTGCTGGTCACCCTCAGCCCATCCCATCTATCTCTGCTGGTCACCCTCAGCCCATCCCATCTATCGCTGCTGGTCACCCTCAGCCCATCCCATCTATCTCTGCTGGTCACCCTCAGCCCATCCCATCTATCTCTGCTGGTCACCCTCAGCCCATCCCATCTATCGCTGCTGGTCACCCTCAGCCCATCCCATCTATCTCTGCTGGTCACCCTCAGCCCATCCCATCTATCGCTGCTGGTCACCCTCAGCCCATCCCATCTATCTCTGCTGGTCACCCTCAGCCCATCCCATCTATCTCTGCTGGTCACCCTCAGCCCATCCCATCTATCTCTGCTGGTCACCCTCAGCCCATCCCATCTATCTCTGCTGGTCACCCTCAGCCCATCCCATCTATCTCTGCTGGTCACCCTCAGCCCATCCCATCTATCTCTGCTGGCCACTCACTTCGGGTTTCTGCGCAACACATATCTTTCAACTATGCGGTGATGTTTAGTACAATATACTAGTATAATTACTTGATTTTAGAACGGTTAAGCTTAAATAGTATAATTACTTGATTCTAGAACTATTAAGTTTACATAGTATAATTACTTGTCTCGAGAACAATTAATCTTACATAGTATAATTACTTGATTCTAGAACTATTAAGTTTACATAGTATAATTATTTGATTCTAGAACTATTACGTGTACATAGTATAATTACTTGATTCTAGAACTATTAAGTTTACATAGTATAATTACTTGATTCTAGAACTATTAATGTTTACATAGTATAATTACTTGATTCTAGAACTATTAAATGTACATAGTATAATTACTTGATTCTAGAACTATTAAATGTACATAGTATAATTACTTGATTCTAGAACTATTAAATGTACATAGTATAATTACTTGATTCTAGAACTATTAAATGTACATAGTATAATTACTTGATTCTAGAACTATTAAATGTACATAGTATAATTACTTGATTCTAGAACTATTAAATGTACATAGTATAATTACTTGATTCTAGAACTATTAAATGTACATAGTATAATTACTTGATTCTAGAACTATTAAATGTACATAGTATAATTACTTGATTCTAGAACTATTAAATGTACATAGTATAATTACTTGATTCTAGAACTATTAAATGTACATAGTATAATTACTTGATTCTAGAACTATTAAATGTACATAGTATAATTACTTGATTCTAGAACTATTAAATGTACATAGTATAATTACTTGATTCTAGAACTATTAAATGTACATAGTATAATTACTTGATTCTAGAACTATTAAATGTACATAGTATAATTACTTGATTCTATTACTTCTTTCTTCTCCAACATTCCTTTTCATGCATTTTTCCTCGGTCATGAAATGAAAGATTACATCATCATCACAATTGTACAAGCAGGAATAATAACTCCCTCGTCCTTCACTGCAAAATCATAATCATCTCCTTTAAATGCCATAATGTCCGTTGATGTCTTCAGCAGTTTGTGCAAATAGATTCGTAAAGGGCAAGGTGTCAGATAAGAACGAATTGAGAGAGAAAAAGGTAGAAATTAAAAAGCTGCATGCAGTCGGTTTTATGCATGCAATCTTTTGTCCCCCGTTGACGATCTGAGCACAATGACCTTCTGAATCTCATTTGACGAATAAAAGAGAGCCGCAGTTCAATGACAACCAATGAGGTGACTCATGTAGCTGAA
>NW_025746053.1:70000-87500 GCF_021184085.1 Oncorhynchus gorbuscha
TCACAGGTCCTAGACCTAGCACAACAACATGAAGGAAAACCAGCCTCCCGTCCATCTTGTTTGTGTGTGCGTGTGCGCGTGCGTGTGTGTACTGTACACATGAGTCAGGGTGTCTGACGAAACATGTAAAGACTGTTGAGTTTCTGTCGTAAGACACTGTTCAAATAGCATCTCCTCATTGGCTGCCAACACTAAACCCAAACACACAGACAGACCCTGGAGGAGAGGCTTGTTCTTGTCATTCTCACTTCAGCCGTGAGGGAACACATTTATGCTTTAGCCTACTGACACTGAAAAGAAAAACATTGAGTAAAATACTTCCCCTTTTCATGCTGAGCTGCTGAGTGAGAAAAATAAAGAATATGTGTACAATAAATCCACGAACTAGTTAAGTTAGGTGATTAATTTAGCGCGTAATGTTTTAGGACTCTTCATGTACATTGTGATTGAAACAATTGATCCGTAGTGGCCACAGTTAGAACAACACAGCACATGTGCAGGTCCTGTTAGAATCTGAGCCGTCACCGTCATGGCGTGCCGATGTAACGCACCAGGGCACGTCTAGCATGTACATGACAATGCCATAACCTCAGAGGCTAACCACAGTTTGTCCTAGCCTCCCGACGAAGTGTGTTTCATTGGGTCTGATACAGGGAGTTCCAGGGAGTTGTTCCACACTGGTACAGAAATGGTTCCTCTACTAACCACCGTGAGCCAGACCACTGCGATTTGAAACCCCACCGCAATACACAGTGGGTTACCAACACTGAACATAAACACGGTACTTTCCTCTTCTCTTGTCAGAAGTTGGCTTTCTCTCGTTTCTTTTTGTTGTTTTTTTACTAGTCCTTGGCGGGGATCTTCCGACCACAACATTCTAGCACATTTCTACATACCCACAATTCACTCTTTTGAAATAAACAATGGTCGCCGTACTGAGTTAAACTACATCCTGGAGTCTTGGGCTGAACCAGAGCCCGTAGGTCAGAGAGGGAGAAAGAAAGGCAGAGACACACATGAGAGAACACTTCTTCTCTGTGCTCTGTGGGGAGCCCACGGATGACTTCCTGTAGCTGATGACAATGCGGCCGTCGGTCCCCTTCTGTCGCAATTAATTTCTGCTGCTGCCAACACAACAACACAAGCTTGGTGTGGCGCCGCAACGTTAGCTCAATGCATTAATTAGCCCAGCGCCATTAGCAGACAAATAAGGAGAATCAGAGGCACTTAATCAGCACATGATGTCCCTCTTCAGAGTAATTGAACAAGTGTTGCTGTCATGGGGCCCTGATTGGAGCTATGGCCATGGCTAACGACGCTGCATGCTAGCTCCATTAGCGATTAGTACCTGGGTGAAGGGTAGCACTGAAAGGCTAGAGAAGCAGGAGGAAATGTTTGTTTACAGCCTCTTCCAGAGAGAGAGAGAGAGAGAGATGTTATTAACTACCATAGCAACTAATGGGTACGCTGCGGGAGCAATTAGCCACATAGTTGGGTAGAGACGTGGAAAAGAACACGCTGCTCAGACAGGCTAACTACACACTCCAGAGGAATCCTGACATCTTATTTGAAAGTGCTTTAGGTTGTGGGCTACACATGTTGGAACTGAAAATATTTATCAGAAACCTGCGAAAATGCTTCCAACAGGTGAGAGCGAGACACAAAATGGTCTCAACACTGTATCATCTGGTTTTCTCAATGCTTATAGCCACTAAGCACTACAGTCACTCAAAGGAAACATTCAGTCAAATCATCAAATAATTACCTTGTTTTGGATCATAAATGACATGTAACAAAGGTGGAAATAGAAACCCTGTATTTTAACATGTTGCGTTTCATTTTCTGTAGCTCAGTTGGTAGAGCATGGTGCTTGTAATGCCTGAATAGTGGGTTCGAATCCCGGGACCACCCTTAAGAAAAATATATTCACGAATGACTGTCGCTTTGGATAAAAGTGTCTGCTAAATGGCACCTATTATTAAAGAGAGGACATGGCTTGAGCTCGTGGAATGGGTGTCAGCGGCATGTGGTATTCAGTGGGAACTCAGAACACATAATTACCTCTCAGAGGCTGCTACCTGGCAGATGTAGTGATAACACGTGGTTGCTTTCAAACATTCCAATGGCAACACCCTTGTTAACTTAAAGGACATAGAAGGTCACATTACAAACCATATTTATGGTTGTTGTAGACACACATTGGTCTTTTTCCAGGATACTATTTTTTTTCCTGCTTACCATAATAATGTTTTGCTAGCAACTAATAGTGCAAACTTTCTTGTTCTATTCATGTATGCTAAGTAATAATATTAATGTCAGTCACAGTAACAATTTTGTAATTATACAATGACACTAAACCAGACGATGGTTGCCATGGCATTAATATGTGAGCCATACTGCCATGTGGTGTAGACAGTGGCCATATTGTGTTCCCTAGCTATCTAGTGGCCACATTGTGTTCCCTAGCTATCTGTTACTTCTACCCAGACAGTGGCCATATTGTGTTCCCTAGCTATCTGTTACTTCTACCCAGACAGTGGCCACATTGTGTTCCCTAGCTATCTGTTACTTCTACCCAGACAGTGGCCACATTGTGTTCCCTAGCTATCTGTTACTTCTACCCAGACAGTGGCCACATTGTGTTCCCTAGCTATCTGTTACTTCTACCCAGACAGTGGCCATATTGTGTTCCCTAGCTATCTGTTACTTCTACCCAGACAGTGGCCACATTGTGTTCCCTAGCTATCTGTTACTTCTACCCAGACAGTGGCCACATTGTGTTCCCTAGCTATCTGTTACTTCTACCCAGACAGTGGCCACATTGTGTTCCCTAGCTATCTGTTACTTCTACCCAGACAGTGGCCACATTGTGTTCCCTAGCTATCTGTTACTTCTACCCAGACAGTGGCCACATTGTGTTCCCTAGCTATCTGTTACTTCTACCCAGACAGTGGCCACATTGTGTTCCCTAGCTATCTGTTACTTCTACCCAGACAGTGGCCACATTGTGTTCCCTAGCTATCTGTTACTTCTACCCAGACAGTGGCCACATTGTGTTCCCTAGCTATCTGTTACTTCTACCCAGACAGTGGCCACATTGTGTTCCCTAGCTATCTGTTACTTCTACCCAGACAGTGGCCACATTGTGTTCCCTAGCTATCTGTTACTTCTACCCAGACAGTGGCCACATTGTGTTCCCTAGCTATCTGTTACTTCTACCCAGACAGTGGCCACATTGTGTTCCCTAGCTATCTGTTACTTCTACCCAGACAGTGGCCATATTGTGTTCCCTAGCTATCTGTTACTTCTACCCAGACAGTGGCCACATTGTGTTCCCTAGCTATCTGTTACTTCTACCCAGACAGTGGCCACATTGTGTTCCCTAGCTATCTGTTACTTGTACCCAGAATGTGAAGAATTCTGCCAAGCGTTATATGACTGATCCGATCTGAGCTCATCTTTATGTTTGATTGTCTCCTTCAGACAGCCACTGACTCCTGGCATCTGTCAACCATCTCACGGGAAAAAGAAACCAGCAAGTGTTTAAAGAGGGCTATTGTTGAAGGATTTAAACATCACAACACTATCTGTTACTTCTACCAGACACCTTGTTCATGGAGAACGTTACTACCCAGAAGGTGGAAGGAAATCTGTTACTTGTACCCAGAACAATTCTCTGTGTTCAGCTCAGTATGCTGTGGTTTGAGGTTGTTACTGTACTCTGGCACGTCAACCATCTAATGGATAGATAGATAGATAGATAGATAAAATATAGATAGATAGATAGATAGACGTCTGGAAGGTGGAAGGAACAGTATGCTGATAGATAGATAGATAGATAGATAGATAGATAGATAGATAGATAGATAAAACCCACTCCCTGATCTCAGCCGACATCAAGGTGTAGCAGTGAACCAGGTTAGTAGAGGCTACAGAAGAGGGTGTCATGGTTGAATTACACTACAGTCACATGCTGTTGCATTCTGTGCTGGTTAAAAACACTGACAAGGCAAGACAGGCCCACATAAATAAATTTCCTGCCCTTTTGCTTTAGGCTCTGCCCCCAACTGTCTGCTGACTCACCGGATAAAGAACTTAACTCCCCTTTTGTCTTTCTGACAGAGCAAACCCCTTGGGCTTAGAAACTCACTACCTTTTTAAGGTGAAGACGGACACATTACATGACTGACAGACACACAGACAGTTTGGCAGGAGGCAGTATTGAACGCAGTAATAACAGTTCTTAAAGTTGGAGTCGTTCAGCCTGTTTTTATTTTCACAAGCTGCTATTAAGTAGATGTGATGTTCATGCTCCTGGGTGTGTTATTGTCAGTCGTCGAACTGTTTCCAGGAGATGTGGTAAACAGTAGGTTCATGAGATGTTTTGTAGTGATGTCATGTCTCATAACTGTTTCCAGGAGAGGTAAACAGTAGGTTCATGAGATGTTTTGTAGTGATGTCATGTCTCATAACTGTATCCAGGAGAGGTAAACAGTAGGTTCATGAGATGTTTTGTAGTGATGTCATGTCTCATAACTGTTTCCAGGAGAGGTAAACAGTAGGTTCATGAGATGTTTTGTAGTGATGTCATGTCTCATAACTGTTTCCAGGAGAGGTAAACAGTAGGTTCATGAGATGTTTTGTAGTGATGTCATGTCTCATAACTGTTTCCAGGAGAGGTAAACAGTAGGTTCATGAGATGTTTTGTAGTGATGTTATGTCTCATAACTGTATCCAGGAGATGTAAACAGTAGGTTCATGACATGTTTTGTAGTGATGTCATGTCTCATAACAGTTTTCATTGGATTGGACTGGTTTGTGGATTGGACTGGTTTATTGGGGTTGGTTTGTTGACTGAAAAACCACAGGAATTGTTACAGGCTGTAACAATGTGCAAAAGCTGAATAAATGTTGGTTGGAGGAAATCTATGTATATTTATAGTGTTTTTTTCTTCAGTCTGCGAATCTTGTTCATGAAACAATTGCACAGAATACTGTACCTAAAGCACATCTGTACATTTAGAGTTGAACATAAATGATCTCAGTTATCCGATATCTGACAGACTAACTGAAACTGTGTCATCTATATCTAAATAAATTAAATTATTACAATAATCTGGTTCTACTGAAACAACAACAACCACTGAGAGATATTATTATTATTATTTACATTTGTTAAATTTAACAAGTCAGTTAAGAACTAATTCTTATTTACAACGACAGCCTACCCCAGCCAAACCCAAACCTGGACGACGCTGGGCCAATTGTGTGCCGCCCTATGTGACTCCCAATCACGGTCGTTTGTGATACAGCCTGGAATCGAACCAGGGTCTGTAGTGACGCCTGTAGCACTGAGATGCAACGCCATAGACCACTGCGCTACAGGGGAGCCCTCCACCTTTGTATTAAGGTATATACAAATGAAGGTGAACTGTCTTGTCCCTCCTTCACTCCCACCACAGGTGTTGCTGCTACTGAAACCCAAGCCCCTGTAACCAGAGCGCCCGTTAAATCACCACTATGCCAGTAACCGTGCCAACCACACACCTGCTAATGCAAGCAGGACCACTTGGGGCCAGCTGACGTCACTCGCAGGCTATCGGGGATCAGTCACACCACGTTAAAACATCCCCTTTCCCAGGAACCACTAAAGGGGGACCGTCGCTCCTATATTTACGCCTTCACACTGAGGGGGAAGGTCAGGAACTCTGTGGTTTTCAATAGGCATTTACAGGCAGCATGTGAGGCGGCCTACTCTCATTTAGAGGTCAGCCTCTCATGAATCACATGTAACCAGAGTGCTCACATGCAAGCAGCTTGGAGATAATGGAACATTTTTAATGGTAGAATTTATTGGAGTTAAATCAAGTTCATTGCAGAGCGATTTTGACATAATGTTGGAGAGTTTGAGAGGAGTAGAGAGAGTCTACAAAATAGATGCTTTATGAGCCTTAAAAGTAAAGGAAGTGTATTGATGTGTCTTCACTTGTTTGTTAGAGAAGTATGAGTGTGTCTGTCTCTGATTGTGTGTCTGTGAGAGACTAAATGAAAGGAGAAGAATGGAGAGAGGGAGAGTGTGTGTGTGTGTGTGTGTGTGTGTGTGTGTGTGTGTGTGTGTGTGTGTGTGTGTGTGTGTGTGTGTGTGTGTGTGTGTGTGTGTGTGTGTGTGTGTGTGTGTGTGTGTGTGTGTGTGTGTGTGTGTGTGTGTGTGTGTGTGCGTGCTTGTGTAACTGGGTTTTTGTCAATTAGATTTTGTAACTGAGTGTATGTGTGTGTATGTGTTTGTAACTGTGTGTGTGGTGTGTGTTTGTAGCTGTGTGTGTGTTCCTAACTGAGTGTGTGTATATGTAGCTGTGTGTGTGTGTTCCTAACTGAGTGTGTGTATTCGTAGCTGTGTGTGTGTGTTCCTAACTGAGTGTGTGTATATGTAGCTGTGTGTGTGTGTTCCTGGCTGAGTGTATGTATTCGTAGCTGTGTGTATGTTCCTAACTGAGTGTGTGAATATGTAGCTGTGTGTGTGTGTTCCTAACTGAGTGTGTGTGTGTGTTTGTAGCTGTGTGTGTGTTCCTAACTGAGTGTGTGTGTGTTCCTAACTGAGTGTGTGTATTCGTAGCTGTGTGTGTGTGTGTGTGTGTTCCTAACTGAATGTGTGTATTTGCTCAGAGCAGCAGCAGCCGCTGTGTAGCTGTAGCCGTGTAGTATAATTAAGATCTCTCTGACAGCACAAATAGGAGGCATGAGACGTTTCCCAAGCTCCCCCTCAGCTGCTTCCATCTCTCTCTCTCTCTCTCTCTCTCTCTCTCTCTCTCTCTCTCTCTCTCTCTCTCTCTCTCTCTCTCTCTCTCTCTCTCTCTCTCTCTCTTCTCTCTCTCTCTCTCTCTCTGTTCTCTCTCTCTCTTTCTCTCTCTCTCTCTCTTTTTCTCTTTCTTTCTCTCCCTCAATCTCTATCTCTCTCTCTTTCTCAATCTCTCTTGCTCTCCCTCTGCGGTGCTGTCACAAGGCGGGACCACTGGGACCCTGCCGCTGGTATTTATAGCGCGCCAACCCGCCACACTAAGTGATAGATGTCACCTTCACGCAGCCGCCTCCGGGGCACTGCACCAAGCCCCAAGCATCCTGCCCACAAACAAGCTGCACGTTCTGTAGAGGAGAGGGTGGGGGAGAGAGGGTGAGAGGGGGAGAGAGGTGGTAGGGGCAGAGAGGTGGTAGGGGGAGAGAGGTGGTAGGGGGAGAGAGGTGGTAGGGGGAGAGAGGTGGTAGGGGGAGAGAGGTGGTAGGGGAGAGAGGTGGTAGGGGGAGAGAGGTGGTAGGGGGAGAGAGGTGGGAGGGGGAGAGAGGTGGTAGGGGGAGAGAGGTGGTAGGGGGAGAGAGGTGGTAGGGGGAGAGAGGTGGTAGGGGCAGAGAGGTGGTAGGGGGAGAGAGGTGGTAGGGGGAGAGAGGTGGTAGGGGGAGAGAGGTGGTAGGGGGAGAGAGGTGGTAGGGGGAGAGAGGTGGGAGGGGGAGAGAGGTGGTAGGGGGAGAGAGGTGGTAGGGGGAGAGAGGTGGAGGAAAGAAAAACAACAAACAACAACAAACATCTAATTAAAACAACACTGTTCCATCCTTACCTGCCTGCTGACTGGCTCGTCCTCTCAGAGTCAAGCCACACGCTAATTAAAACAACACTGTTCCATCCTTACCTGCCTGCTGACTGGCTCGTCCTCTCAGAGTCAAGCCACACGCTAATTAAAACAACACTGTTCCATCCTTACCTGCCTGCTGACTGGCTCGTCCTCTCAGAGTCAAGCCACACGCTAATTAAAACAACACTGTTCCATCCTTACCTGCCTGCTGACTGGCTCGTCCTCTCAGAGTCAAGCCACACGCTAATTAAAACAACACTGTTCCATCCTTACCTGCCTGCTGACTGGCTCGTCCTCTCAGAGTCAAGCCACACGCTAATTAAAACAACACTGTTCCATCCTTACCTGCCTGCTGACTGGCTCGTCCTCTCAGAGTCAAGCCACACGCTAATTAAAACAACACTTTTCCATCCTTACCTGCCTGCTGACTGGCTCGTCCTCTCAGAGTCAAGCCACACGCTAATTAAAACAACACTGTTCCATCCTTACCTGCCTGCTGACTGGCTCGTCCTCTCAGAGTCAAGCCACACGCTAATTAAAACAACACTGTTCCATCCTTACCTGCCTGCTGACTGGCTCGTCCTCTCAGAGTCAAGCCACACGCTAATTAAAACAACACTGTTCCATCCTTACCTGCCTGCTGACTGGCTCGTCCTCTCAGAGTCAAGCCACACGCTAATTAAAACAACACTGTTCCATCCTTACCTGCCTGCTGACTGGCTCGTCCTCTCAGAGTCAAGCCACACGCTAATTAAAACAACACTGTTCCATCCTTACCTGCCTGCTGACTGGCTCGTCCTCTCAGAGTCAAGCCACACGCTAATTAAAACAACACTTTTCCATCCTTACCTGCCTGCTGACTGGCTCGTCCTCTCAGAGTCAAGCCACACGCTAATTAAAACAACACTGTTCCATCCTTACCTGCCTGCTGACTGGCTCGTCCTCTCAGAGTCAAGCCACACGCTAATTAAAACAACACTGTTCCATCCTTACCTGCCTGCTGACTGGCTCGTCCTCTCAGAGTCAAGCCACACGCTAATTAAAACAGCGGAGTGTGGCCAGCTTGTTACGTTGCTTCTCACCTCCTCTCCTGGAGAGAGGATCGTTTTTAGACAGAGCAATTAGTGGGAGGGGAAGGCAGGAAGAGGCTGGGGGAGCTATCCGGAGTCGTCTCCTGGGGAAACAGCAGAGTGGGATTGTGGGTGATACGGAGGAGAAGGGGGGAGAGGACGTGTGTGGGCATGCATAGTGTGAATACACAGAAGTAAACATTTATATACAATGACTTGAACATACTGTACACACATACAGTAGACACACACACACACACACACACACACACACACACACACACACACACACACACACACACACACACACACACACACACACACACACACACACACACACACACACACACACACACACACACACACACACACACACACACACACACACACACACACACACACACACACACACACACACACGTATACCCTGTTATACACCAGCTTTGTGTGCACCGACAGAGCCAACCCCACAGCTACTGTCACTGTTGACGAACATCATCCCCTGACATTTTCAATCGTCCTCTTTGACCGATATATTTTTGGCCCAAATGTTAGAACTGTCCTTTGAAGTAAACTGCAAGTGCAATTCAGGTCCGTGTCTGACAAGGTGAATAAGCTTGTCAGGCCTGGAGTTGGGAGGAAAAGGATTTGTCTGAGAACCAGGCTCGGGCCTGGAGTTGAGAGGAAAAGGATTTGTCTGAGAACCAGGCTCGGGCCTGGAGTTGAGAGGAAAAGGATTTGTCTGAGAACCAGGCTCGGGCCTGGAGTTGAGAGGAAAAGGATTTGTCTCAGCATAGTTCACATTTCCAACCTAATATTCTCTTACTCCACCAGCCGAAGCTGCTCAAGCAGCCTGCAGTCAATCATGTAGCTAACCAATCAATAGCTGTGTTATTCATTGGGATTTCCAAGTCGGAGCAACAACTTTACATTACAGATATTCAAGGTCTAATCGTTATTAGAACGAATATTACTTAACCATATCAATTCAAATGATATGGAAAGGTAACTTTAAACACAAACTATGAGTCTCACCCAGGAACATATCAGTGTGCATCCACACATACTGTTCAATGTGTGCAACAGTAACATATCTCAGGAAGGACATTCACATATCTGGTAACACTGTGTGACTGTGTGTGCATGTGTGTGTTTGTGTGCCTGTGTGTGTGTCTGCGTGTGTGTGTGTGTCTGCGTGTGTGTGTGTGTCTGCGTGTGTGTGTGTGTCTGTGTGTGTGTGTGTGTCTGCGTGTGTGTGTGTGTGTTTGTGTGTGTCTGCGTGTGTGTTTGTGTGCCTGCGTGTGTGTGTGTGTCTGCGTGTGTGTGTGTGTCTGCGTGTGTGTGTGTGTCTGCGTGTGTGTGTGTTTTGTGTGTGTGTGTGTGTCTGCGTGTGTGTGTGTGTGTCTGCGTGTGTGTGTGTTTTGTGTGTGTCTGCATGTGTGTGTTTTGCGTGCATCTCACACACAGTGACAAAATGGCCACTGAGCAGCTGAAATAAAACCCTGTCAGGATGAATGTGTTGACATTGCTTTAACTCAGCCTGATACACAACACCATCCCTCACTCCTTACCCTGGCAGAGGGGGAAGGAGAGAAGGGATGAGAGGAGGGGTGTGTGGTGTGTCAACCTAACACAGCCTCTCAAAATACACACATACACCAAGTCAGGGAGAGGGTAAGAACGAGCTGTGTGTGTCAACCTAACACAGCCTCTCAAAATACACACATACACCAAGTCAGGGAGAGGGTAAGAACTGTGTGTGTCAACCTAACACAGCCTCTCAAAATACACACATACACCAAGTCAGGGAGAGGGTAAGAACAGCTGTGTGTGTCAACCTAACACAGCCTCTCAAAATACACACATACACCAAGTCAGGGAGAGGGTAAGAACGAGCTGTGTGTGTCAACCTAACACAGCCTCTCAAAATACACACATACACCAAGTCAGGGAGAGGGTAAGAACTGTGTGTGTCAACCTAACACAGCCTCTCAAAATACACACATACACCAAGTCAGGGAGAGGGTAAGAACGAGCTGTGTGTGTCAACCTAACACAGCCTCTCAAAATACACACATACACCAAGTCAGGGAGAGGGTAAGAACGAGCTGTGTGTGTCAACCTAACACAGCCTCTCAAAATACACACATACACCAAGTCAGGGAGAGGGTAAGAACTGTGTGTCACGGACATGTACTGTCATATCGTACACTGACATATATTTTAGGCAAATCAGTTAAGAACAAATTCTTATTTACAATGATGTCTTAGGAACAGTGGGATAACTGCCTTGTTCAGGGATTGGATCTAGCAACCTTTTGGTTACTGGTCCAATGCTCTAACCACTGGGCTACCTGCCGCCCCAAATACTGTCATATACTGCCATATACTGCCATATACTGCCATACACTGCCATACACTGCCATATACTGCCATACACTGCCATATACTGCCATATACTGCCATATACTGCCATACACTGCCATATACTGCCATACACTGCCATATACTGCCATACACTGCCATATACTGCCATATACTGCCATATACTGCCATACACTGCCATACACTGCCATATACTGCCATACACTGCCATATACTGTCAAATACTTCCAAATACTGCCAAATACTGTCATATACTGCCATATACTGTAATATACTGTCAAATACTGCCAAATACTGTCATATACTGTAATATACTGTCAAATACTGCCAAATACTGTCATATACTGCCATATACTGTCATATACTGGAACGCCTTACAAAATACTTTTAAACTGGAAGAACTTGGTATTTTTAAATCACTGATGAATGATCTTGAGACTGATTCTCTGACCTGTTTTATAGACCTGTTTTGATTGTGTTATACTCTTGTGAATTTTATGTTTTTTTACTAGATTTACTTGTAGTTTTTCATGTGGTTTGTCTGTAATTTTTTGAATAACTTGGTGCTGCCTATCTTGGCCAGGACACTCTTGAAAAAGAAAAGAAATACTCCTGAGGGCTCCCGAGTGGCACAGCGGTCTAAGTGACTGCATCTCAGTGCAAGTGGCGTACAATTGGCCCAGCATCGTCCATGTTTGGCCGGTGTAGGCCTTCATTGTAAATGACTATTTGTTCATAACTGACTTGCCTAGTTAAGTAAAGGTAAAAAAATACATGTAAATTCTGCCCTATACCACACTTTTCTCATCATTAACACATCCAAGTCCCTGACATAGACACACTCTGAGAGCCAACTAAATGTTGTAGCTTTAAGGCTTTTGAAACAAGCTGATGAGAAATATAACAGTGCGCTGCTATGGAGACACATTGTCCTTGGAGAGAAAGGGGGAACAGAAATAGGTTTGTGTGAATGTGGTTATCTGTCCATTTCACAGATGAATTTAGTAGGTTTGAGGAGTTGCCACGTTAATCATTAATGAGCTGACTAATGTTACAGGCCAGGAGGTTTAAACATCATGTCCCTGGACAGCTCAGAACACCACTACTTACTACACTCTGTGTGTGTGTGTGTGTGTGTGTGTGTGTGTGTGTGTGTGTGTGTGTGTGTGTGTGTGTGTGTGTGTGTGTGTGTGTGTGTGTGTGTGTGTGTGTGTGTGTGTGTGTGTGTGTGTGTGTGTGTGTGTGTGTGTGTGTGTGTGTGTGTGTGTGTGTGTGTGTGTGTGTAGGGGCGGTCTCCTCTTACCTCCGGAGCCTGCCCGGGCTAATCACATGATGTTGGCTATCTGGGTTGGGTGGGACAGTGTGTGTGAGAGAGGAACTAGTAAAAAAAAGTCTGAAAAAGTCTCTCTGGATAAGAGCGTCTGCTAAATGACTAACATGTAAGTCTCTCTGGATAAGAGTGTCTGCTAAATGACTAACATGTAAGTCTCTCTGGATAAGAGTGTCTGCTAAATGACTAACATGTAAGTCTCTCTGGATAAGAGCGTCTGCTAAATGACTAACATGTAAGTCTCTCTGGATAAGAGTGTCTGCTAAATGACTAACATGTAAGTCTCTCTGGATAAGAGTGTCTGCTAAATGACTAACATGTAAGTCTCTCTGGATAAGAGCGTCTGCTAAATGACTAACATGTAAGTCTCTCTGGATAAGAGCATCTGCTAAATGACTAACATGTAAGTCTCTCTGGATAAGAGTGTCTGCTAAATGACTAACATGTAAGTCTCTCTGGATAAG
Source organism: Oncorhynchus gorbuscha (assembly GCF_021184085.1). NCBI lineage: Eukaryota > Metazoa > Chordata > Actinopteri > Salmoniformes > Salmonidae > Oncorhynchus > Oncorhynchus gorbuscha. Next base: position 82,872 of record NW_025746053.1, read on the forward strand.
AGCATCTGCTAAATGACTAACATGTAAGTCTCTCTGGATAAGAGTGTCTGCTAAATGACTAACATGTAAGTCTCTCTGGATAAGAGTGTCTGCTAAATGACTAACATGTAAGTCTCTCTGGATAAGAGTGAGATAAGTCTGCTAAATGACTAACATGTAAGTCTCTCTGGATAAGAGTGTCTGCTAAATGACTAACATGTAAGTCTCTCTGGATAAGAGTGTCTGCTAAATGACTAACATGTAAGTCTCTCTGGATAAGAGTGTCTGCTAAATGACTAACATGTAAGTCTCTCTGGATAAGAGTGTCTGCTAAATGACTAACATGTAAGTCTCTCTGGATAAGAGCGTCTGCTAAATGACTAACATGTAAGTCTCTCTGCATAAGAGCGTCTGCTAAATGACTAACATGTAAGTCTCTCTGGATAAGAGCGTCTGCTAAAGGACTAACATGTAAGTCTCTCTGGATAAGAGTGTCTGCTAAATGACTAACATGTAAGTCTCTCTGGATAAGAGTGTCTGCTAAATGACTAACATGTAAGTCTCTCTGGATAAGAGCGTCTGCTAAATGACTAACATGTAAGTCTCTCTGCATAAGAGCGTCTGCTAAATGACTAACATGTAAGTCTCTCTGGATAAGAGCGTCTGCTAAATGACTAACATGTAAGAATGTAGATGTAGTCAGACACAGTGGTCACACTATCTGCCTGCTGACAAGTGTCACCAGACCCAGCTGCTCAGGGGTCTCTGACTGTCATATCGAGGGGCGGGAGAGGGGGATGAGCGGGGGATGAGGAGAGGGGTGGGTGAGGGAGGTGGGCGGGCGGGCGGGGGATGAGGAGAGGGGTGGGAGAGGGAGGTGGCGGGGGATGAGGAGAGGGGCGGGAGAGGGAGGTGGACGGGGGATGAGGAGAGGGGCGGGAGAGGGAGGTGGGCGGGCGGGCGGGGGATGAGGAGAGGGGTGGGTGAGGGAGGTGGGCAGGCGGGCGGGCGGGGGATGAGGAGAGGGGTGGGAGAGGGAGGTGGCGGGGGATGAGGAGAGGGGCGGGAGAGGGAGGTGGCGGGGGATGAGGAGAGGGGCGGGAGAGGGAGGTGGACGGGGGATGAGGAGAGGGGCGGGAGAGGGAGGTGGGCGGGGGGATGAGGAGAGGTGTGGGAGAGGGAGGCGGATGGAGGGATGAGGAGAGGGGTGGGAGAGGGAGGCGGACGGAGGGATGAGGAGAGGGGTGGGAGAGGGAGGCAGACGGGGAATGAGGAGAGGGTTGGGAGAGGGAGGCGGACAGAGGGATGAGGCGAGGGGTGGGAGAGGGAGGCAGACGGGGGATGAGGAGAGGGGTGGGAGAGGGAGGCGGACGGAGGGATGAGGAGAGGGGTGGGAGAGGGAGGCAGACGGGGGGATGAGGAGAGGGGTGGGAGAGGGAGGCAGACGGGGGGGGGATGAGGAGTGTAAGAGTGGGGAGGATGGGGAATGGAGTGTGGGAGGTGGTGGATGGTGGGGGAATGGGGTGTGGGAGGTGGTGGATGGGGGAATGGAGTGTGGGAGGTGGTGGATGGGGGAATGGAGTGTGGGAGGTGGTGGATGGGGGAATGGGGTGTGGGAGGTGGTGGATGGGGGAATGGAGTGTGGGAGGTGGTGGATGGGGGAATGGAGTGTGGGAGGTGATGGATGGGGGAATGGAGTGTGGGAGGTGGTGGATGGGGGAATGGGGTGTGGGAGGTGGTGGATGGGGGAATGGGGTGTGGGAGGTGGTGTATGGGGGAATGGAGTGTGGGAGGTGGTGGATGGGGGAATGGAGTGTGGGAGGTGGTGGATGGGGAATGGGGTGTGGGAGGTGGTGGATGGGGGAATGGGGTGTGGGAGGTGGTGGATGGGGAATGGAGTGTGGGAGGTGGTGGATGGGGGAATGGGGTGTGGGAGGTGGTGGATGGGGAATGGGGTGTGGGAGGTGGTGGATGGAGGAATGGGGTGTGGGAGGTGACAACAGGGCCCTGCAGAGAGTGACGAGCGCGCCCCCCTTCCCATTACAGATTTCAGCACCCGCACATTCCCCTATCTCTAATCCCCCCACCCACCCCCTCCTCCCCCTGTGCCCTCTCACGCCCTCCCCTTGCTGGGCCAAGGAAAATGGGGAGGGTACTAGGCTCTGGGTACAAGCCTAAAGTGAGGTGCTACATAACTCTGACATGTTTCCTTAGATTAGATGTGTAATGTCAGATATGTTTGACGGGGACAGACACGGGGCATTTACACGTCTATATATAGCCGTCATAAACGCGCCAAAGGCTTAGCCACGAACAAATTCACATACACGCAATGTGTTTCACCCTGTTATACCATGTGGCTCAGTTGGCAGAGCATGGTGCTTTGCAATGCCAGGGTTGTGGGTTTGATTCCCACGGGGGACCAGTACAGTAAAAATAATAATGAAAATGTCTGAACTCACTGGATAAGAGTGTCTACTAAAAGACCAAAAGTTTTTTTTAAAGTACCTACAGCAGCACCTGAAAAGTGTGAAAATGTACACCTAGCATATTGGTACGTAGCCTGACCCTATTTAACATTGAAGGCGTCCCCGTGGGGATGCTGATGTGGGGCATTCAGCAGTAGCCGGTCTCCTTGGGTAGTGTTCTTAGCCATTAATAACCTCACTTTGCACCTCTGATGAAAGCGTGGGATAGGGTTGCGCTGCTTGGAAGACTGCCATGCTTCCTGGAGGAGGGAAGCTTGTTAATTAGCGTTTGGTTAATTGTGGCCCTTTATAAATATACTGCAGTACACTTTTATACCCTCCACGGCCACATGCTCCTGCTCAGCCAGTCAGCCAGCCAGCTACCCAGACACCCAGCCAGCTACCCAGACACCCAGCCAGTCAGCCAGCCAGCTACCCAGACACCCAGCCAGCTACCCAGAAACCCAGCCAGTCAGCCAGCCAGCTACCCAGACACCCAACCAGCTACCCAGACACCCAACCAGCTACCCAGACACCCAGCCAGCTACCCAGACACCCAGCCAGCTACCCAGACACCCAGCCAGCTACCCAGACACCCAACCAGTCAGCCAGCCAGCTACCCAGACACCCAGCCAGCTACCCAGACACCCAGCTAGCTACCCAGACACCCAGACACCCAGCCAGCCAGTCAGCCAGCCAGCTACCCAGACACCCAGCCAGCTACCCACACACCCAGCCAGCTACCCAGACAGCCAGCTACCCAGACACCCAGCCAGCCAGCTACCCAGACACCCAGCCAGCCAGCTACCCAGCCACTCAGCTCATCAGCCATGATCTTACTTCCCAGAAATCTGCTTGTGTCAGTCAAAAGGGAAAGGCAGCTTTTCACACTCACGCACACACCCACACATGCACACACTGGGGGTCATGTTCGGCCTGAGTGTGAAAATAAGATCTGTGCTTCAATAAATGCCTCTTAACAGCAGAGCAGTTAGTGGCTTCCCAGCTATGCCTGGCGTCCCCTGAATAAACCACCTCATTAGTGACTGGGGACCTAATATCTGCTGCCCAGTTTAACACTGTTTAGCTTTACACTTACTGGTCTGTCGCCCTGCCAAATCAGAGACCCGGGTCACTTCTCGGGCCCTTTTTATTTGCTATTCATGTGGTATTTAACAAGTAATAACCTGTCCGCAGCGGCCCCAGCTATTTGAGTAGCCTGGGGCGGTGTCGGAGCAGAGTGGAATAAAGGTCGGGAGCAGTGTGAGGAGTGAGCTGAGTGCAGGGCAGGCTGGAACCCGAGCCCCAGTCCATCTCTGGAAGTGTTGCTCAGCGTAATGAAGATCTCAGGCCACTCTGGTGTCACTCCAGACACCGGGCAAGGCCCAATGAGGCATGTTCAGAGGCTCCTGAGCCTGCCTCTCTCACTCACTCACTCACTCACTCAATCACACACTCACACACTCACTCACTCACTCACTCACTCACTCACACTCACACACTCACACACTCACACACTCAATCACACACTCACACACTCACTCACTCACTCACTCACTCACTCACTCACTCACTCACTCACTCACTCACTCACTCACTCACTCACTCACTCACACACTCACTCACTCACTCACTCACTCACTCACTCACTCACTCACTCACTCACACACTCACACACTCACACCCTCACACACTCACACACTCACTCACTCACTCACTCACTCACTCACTCACTCACTCACTCACTCACTCACTCACTCACTCACTCACTCACTCACTCACTCAATCACACACTCACACACTCACTCACTCACTCACTCACTCACTCACTCACTCACTCACTCACTCACTCACTCACTCACTCACTCACTCACTCACTCACTCACTCACTCACTCACTCACTCACTCACTCACTCACACACAAACTCTTTGGCCACCGTCTCTTTGTATTCCCTGTCTGGTGTGAGATACCCACCATCTTTCCAGGACAGATAGGTGATGACTGTGCCACTTTGAGCACTTTAATGTCAGATAGTGTGACCATCGGTGTGAAGTGGGAGTGCATGCCGAGCTTTAGATGGGATGGAATTGGAACTTGAGACGTAAGGTCAAGTTGAACTTTTTCATGAATCTCATATTTGACATGTAGGCAGGATTTAGCTGGAACAACTCCAGTTCAGTA
>NW_025746053.1:92500-152500 GCF_021184085.1 Oncorhynchus gorbuscha
GAGGGGAGAGAGAGAGAGAGAGAGAGAGGGTGGAGGGTGGAGAGACAAAGAAGAGCGAGATAGACGATGGGCTGGAGTGACTGAGACGACTTGGCCATGGAGGTAAACAATAGATAGAAATGTAGAAATAGAGAGAGTGCATTGGAGAAAGAGAATGAAGAGATGGAGAACTGTAGCTGTGGACAGACAGAGGAGCGAAAGAAAATAGAATAGACAAAACTATTTAATTAAAGAGACGAGAATGAAGACCGACAGGTAGACAAAGAGAGTTAAAAATGGTGAAACAGAGAGACAAAGAAACAACCTGACAACCTGTAGTCCTGTAGCCAAGAATGAGAGAACTACGACTCCAACTATTCTTGGCAGTTGTTCCATAGCTAAAATCTCACTCAAAGCGTTCAATGTTGGTCCAATAACAAAATAATGCCTCATTAACTCTGTGGGAGATTGGTCCAATAACAAAATAATGCCTCATTAACTCTGTGGGGGATTGGTCTAATAACCAAATAATGCCTCATTACCTCTGTGGGGGATTGGTCCAATAACCAAATAATGCCTCATTAACTCTGTAGGGGATTGGTCCAATAACCAAATAATGCCTCATTACCTCTGTGGGGATTAGTTTAATAACCAAATAATGCCTCATTAACTCTGTGGGGGATTGGTCTAAGACAAATAATGCCTCATTAACTCTGTGGGGGATTGGTCCAATAACCAAATAATGCCTCATTACCTCTGTGGGGGATTGGTCCAATAACAAAATAATGCCTCATTAACTCTGTGGGGATTGGTCCAATAACCAAATAATGCCTCATTACCTCTGTGGGGGATTGGTCTAATAACCAAATAATGCCTCATTACCTCTGTGGGGATTGGTCCAATAACAAAATAATGCCTCATTAACTCTGTGGGGATTGGTCCAATAACCAAATAATGCCTCATTACCTCTGTGGGGGATTGGTCTAATAACCAAATAATGCCTCATTACCTCTGTGGGGCATTGGTCTAATAACCAAATAATGCCTCATTACCTCTGTGGGGGATTGGTCCAATCACAAAATAATTCAACTCTTGAGGGATTGGTCCAATAATAAAATAATGCCACATTAACTCGGTTGGGGATTGGTCCAATAACCAAATAATGCCTCATTACCTCTGTGGGGGATGGGTCTAATAACAAAATAATGCCTAAATTAATTGGTCCAATAACCAAATAAGCCTCAGACAAATTGGTCCAATAAACAAATAATCAAATAATGCCTCATTAACTCTGTGGGGGATTGGTCTAATAACCAAATAATGCCTCATTAACTCTGTGGGGATTGGTCCAATAACCAAATAATGCCTCATTAACTCTGTGGGGGATTGGTCTAATAACCAAATAATGCCTCATTAACTCTGTGGGAGATTGGTCCAATAACCAAATAATGCCTCATTAAATTGGTCTAATAACCAAATAATGCCTCATTACCTCTGTGGGGGATTGGTCCAATAACCAAATAATGCCTCATTAACTCTGTGGGGGATTGGTCCAATAACCAAATAATGCCTCATTACCTCTGTGGGGGATTGGTTTAATAACCAAATAATGCCTCATTAACTCTGTGGGGGATTGGTCTAATAACCAAATAATGCCTCATTACCTCTGGGGGGATTGGTCCAATAACAAAATAATGCCTCATTAACTCTGTGGGGGATTGGTCCAATAACCAAATAATGCCTCATTACCTCTGTGGGGGATTGGTCTAATAACCAAATAATGCCTCATTACCTCTGTGGGGGATTGGTCTAATAACCAAATAATGCCTCATTACCTCTGTGGGGCATTGGTCTAATAACCAAATAATGCCTCATTACCTCTGTGGGGGATTGGTCCAATCACAAAATAATGCCTCATTAACTCTGTGGGGGATTGGTCCAATAATAAAATAATGCCACATTAACTCGGTTGGGGATTGGTCCAATAACCAAATAATGCCTCATTACCTCTGTGGGGGATGGGTCTAATAACAAAATAATGCCTCATTACCTCTGTGGGGGATTGGTCCAATAACCAAATAATGCCTCATTAACTCTGTGGGGGATTGGTCCAATAACCAAATAATCAAATAATGCCTCATTAACTCTGTGGGGGATTGGTCTAATAACCAAATAATGCCTCATTAACTCTGTGGGGGATTGGTCCAATAACCAAATAATCAAATAATGCCTCATTAACTCTGTGGGGGATTGGTCCAATAACATTTACATTTACATTTAAGTCATTTAGCAGACGCTCTTATCCAGAGCGACTTACAAATTGGTGCATTCACCTTATGACATCCAGTGGAACAGTCACTTAACAATAGTGCATCTAAATCTTAAAGGGGGGGGGGGTGAGTAGGATTACTTTATCCTATCCTAGGTATTCCTTAAAGAGGTGGGGTTTCAGGTGTCTCCGGAAGGTGGTGATTGACTCCGCTGTCCTGGCGTCATGAGGGAGTTTGTTCCACCATTGGGGGGCCAGAGCAGCGAACAGTTTTGACTGGGCTGAGCGGGAACTGTACTCCCTCAGTGGTAGGGAGGCGAGCAGGCCAGAGGTGGATGAACGCAGTGCCCTTGTTTGGGTGTAGGGCCTGATCAGAGCCTGGAGGTACTGAGGTGCCGTTCCCCTCACAGCTCCGTAGGCAAGCACCATGGTCTTGTAGCAGATGCGAGCTTCAACTGGAAGCCAGTGGAGAGAGCGGAGGAGCGGGGTGACGTGAGAGAACTTGGGAAGGTTGAACACCAGACGGGCTGCGGCGTTCTGGATGAGTTGTAGGGGTTTAATGGCACAGGCAGGGAGCCCAGCCAACAGCGAGTTGCAGTAACCCAGACGGGAGATGACAAGTGCCTGGATTAGGACCTGCGCCGCTTCCTGTGTGAGGCAGGGTCGTACTCTGCAGATGTTGTAGAGCATGAACCTACAGGAACGGGCCACCGCCTTGATGTTAGTTGAGAATGACAGGGTGTTGACCAGGATCACGCCAAGGTTCTTAGCGCTCTGGGAGGAGGACACAATGGAGTTGTCAACCGTGATGGCGAGATCATGGAACGGGCAGTCCTTCCCCGGGAGGAAGAGCAGCTCCGTCTTGCCGAGGTTCAGCTTGAGCTGGTGATCCGTCATCCACACTGATATGTCTGCCAGACATGCAGAGATGCGATTCGCCACCTGGTCATCAGAAGGGGGAAAGGAGAAGATTAATTGTGTGTCGTCTGCATAGCAATGATAGGAGAGACCATGTGAGGTTATGACAGAGCCAAGTGACTTGGTGTATAGCGAGAATAGGAGAGGGCCTAGAACAGAGCCCTGGGGGACACCAGTGGTGAGAGCGCGTGGTGAGGAGACAGATTCTCGCCACGCCACCTGGTAGGAGCGACCTGTCAGGTAGGACGCAATCCAAGCGTGGGCCGCGCCGGAAATGCCCAACTCGGAGAGGGTGGAGAGGAGGATCTGATGGTTCACAGTATCGAAGGCAGCCGATAGGTCTAGAAGGATGAGAGCAGAGGAGAGAGAGTTAGCTTTAGCGGGGCGGAGCGCCTCCGTGATACAGAGAAGAGCAGTCTCAGTTGAATGACTAGTCTTGAAACCTGACTGATTTGGATCAAGAAGGTCATTCTGAGAGAGATAGCGGGAGAGCTGGCCAAGGACGGCACGTTCAAGAGTTTTGGAGAGAAAAGAAAGAAGGGATACTGGTCTGTAGTTGTTGACATCGGAGGGATCGAGTGTAGGTTTTTTCAGAAGGGGTGCAACTCTCGCTCTCTTGAAGACGGAGGGGACGTAGCCAGCGGTCAGGGATGAGTTGATGAGCGAGGTGAGGTAAGGGAGAAGGTCTCCGGAAATGGTCTGGAGAAGAGAGGAAGGGATAGGGTCAAGCGGTCAGGTTGTTGGGCGGCCAGCCGTCACAAGACGCGAGATTTCATCTGGAGAGAGAGGGGAGAAAGAGGTCAGAGCACAGGGTAGGGCAGTGTGAGCAGAACCAGCGGTGTCGTTTGACTTAGCAAACGAGGATCGGATGTCGTCGACCTTCTTTTCAAAATGGTTGACGAAGTCATCTGCAGAGAGGGAGGAGGGGGGGGAGGAGGATTCAGGAGGGAGGAGAAGGTGGCAAAGAGCATCCTAGGGTTAGAGGCAGAAGCTTGGAATTTAGAGTGGTAGAAAGTGGCTTTAGCAGCAGAGACAGAAGAGGAAAATGTAGAGAGGAGGGAGCGAAAGGATGCCAGGTCCGCAGGGAGGTGAGTTTTCCTCCATTTCCGCTCGGCTGCCCGGAGCCCTGTTCTGTGAGCTCGCAATGAGTCGTCGAGCCACGGAGCGGGAGGGGAGGACCGAGCCGGCCTGGAGGATAGGGGGCATAGAGAGTCAAAGGATGCAGAAAGGGAGGAGAGGAGGGTTGAGGAGGCAGAATCAGGAGAGGTTGGAGAAGGTTTGAGCAGAGGGAAGAGATGATAAGATGGAAGAGGAGAGAGTAGCGGGGGAGAGAGAGCGAAGGTTGGGACGGCGCGATACCATCCGAGTAGGGGCAGTGTGGGAAGTGTTGGATGAGAGCGAGAGGGAAAAGGATACAAGGTAGTGGTCGGAGACTTGGAGGGGAGTTGCAATGAGGTTAGTGGAAGAACAGCATCTAGTAAAGATGAGGTCGAGCGTATTGCCTGCCTTGTGAGTAGGGGGGGGAAGGTGAGAGGGTGAGGTCAAAAGAGGAGAGGAGTGGAAAGAAGGAGGCAGAGAGGAATGAGTCAAAGGTAGACGTGGGGAGGTTAAAGTCGCCCAGAACTGTGAGAGGTGAGCCGTCCTCAGGAAAGGAGCTTATCAAGGCATCAAGCTCATTGATGAAATCTCAGAGGGGAACCTGGAGGGCGATAAATGATAAGGATGTTAAGCTTGAAAGGGCTGGTAACTGTGACAGCATGGAATTCAAAGGAGGCGATAGACAGATGGGTAAGGGGAGAAAGAGAGAATGACCACTTGGGAGAGATGAGGATCCCGGTGCCACCACCCGCTGACCAGAAGCTCTCGGGGTGTGCGAGAACACGTGGGCGGACGAAGAGAGAGCAGTAGGAGTGGCAGTGTTATCTGTGGTGATCCATGTTTCCGTCAGTGCCAAGAAGTCGAGGGAGTGGAGGGAGGCATAGGCTGAGATGAACTCTGCCTTGTTGGCCGCAGATCGGCAGTTCCAGAGGCTACCGGAGACCTGGAACTCCACGTGGGTCGTGCGCGCTGGGACCACCAGATTAGGGTGGCCGCGGCCACGCGGTGTGGAGCGTTTGTATGGTCTGTGCAGAGAGGAGAGAACAGGGATAGACAGACACATAGTTGACAGGCTACATAAGAGGCTACGCTAATGCAAAGGAGATTGGAATGACAAGTGGACTACACGTCTCGAATGTTCAGAAAGTTAAACTACGTAGCAAGAATCTTATTGACTAAAATGATTAAAATGATACAGTACTGCTGAAGTAGGCTAGCTGGCAGTGGCTGCGTTGTTGACTTTGTAGGCTAGCTGGCAGTGGCTGCGTTGTTGACACTACACTAATCAAGTCGTTCCGTTGAGTGTAATAGTTTCTACAGTGCTGCTATTCGGGGGCTAGCTGGCTAGCTAGCAGTGTTGATTACGTTACGTTGCGTTAAAAGAACGACAATAGCTGGCTAGCTAACCTAGAAAATCACTCTAGACTACACAATTATCTTTGATACAAAGAGGGCTATGTAGCTAGCTATGTAGCTAGCTACGATCAAACAAATCAAACCGTTGTACTGTAATGAAATTAAATGAAAATGTGATACTACCTGTGGAGCGAAGCGGAATGCGACCGGGTTGTTGAGTTCTATTCGGAAGACGTTGGCTAGCTGTTGGCTAGCTAGCAGTGTCTCCTATGTTAAGGACGACAAATAGCTGGCTAGCTAACCTCGGTAAATTAAGATAATCACTCTAAGACTACACACTCTAAACTACACAATTATCTTGAATACGAAGACAGCAAAGACAACTATGTAGCTAGCTAACACTACACTAATCAAGTCGTTCAGTTGAGTGTAATAGTTTCTACAGTGCTGCTTTTCGGTGGACGTTTGCTAGCTGGCTAGCTGCTGGGCAAATAGCAGTGAAGACTACGTTAGGATGACGAAATACGATAATTACGCAATTATCTTTGATACAAAGACGGCTATGTAGCTAGCTAAGAAGAAATTGCTAAGATTAGACAAATCAAACCGTTGTACTATAATGAAATGTAATGAAATGTAATGAAAAAGTTATACTACCTGCGGAGCGAAGTGCGGATGCGACCGCTCGCTCCAACCCGGAAGAACCAAATAATAACCAAATAATGCCTCATTACCTCTGTGGGGGATTGGTCCAATAACCAAATAATGCCTCATTAACTCTGTGGGGGATTGGTCCAATAACCAAATAATGCCTCATTAACTCTGTGGGGGATTGGTCCAATAGCGAAATAATGCCTCATTAACTCTGTGGGGGATTGGTCTAATAACCAAATAATGCCTCATTAACTCTGTGGGGATTGGTCCAATAACAAAATAATGCCTCATTACCTCTGTGGGGGATTGGTCTAATAACCAAATAATGCCTCATTAATGCCTCATTACCTCTGTGGGGGATTGGTCTAATAACCAAATAATGCCTCATTACCTCTGTGGGGGTTTGGTCTAATAACCAAATAATGCCTCATTAACTCTGTGGGGGATTGGTCTAATAACCAAATAATGCCTCATTAACTCTGTGGGGGATTGGTTTAATAACCAAATAATGCCTCATTACCTCTGTGGGGGATTGGTCTAATAACAAAATAATGCCTCATTACCTCTGTGGGGGATTGGTCTAATAACCAAATAATGACTCATTACCTCTGTGGGGGATTGGTCCAATAACCAAATAATGCCTCATTAACTCTGTGGGGGATTGGTCCAATAACCAAATAATGCCTCATTAACTCTGTGGGGGATTGGTCCAATAGCGAAATAATGCCTCATTAACTCTGTGGGGGATTGGTCTAATAACCAAATAATGCCTCATTAACTCTGTGGGGATTGGTCCAATAACAAAATAATGCCTCATTACCTCTGTGGGGGATTGGTCTAATAACCAAATAATGCCTCATTAATGCCTCATTACCTCTGTGGGGGATTGGTCTAATAACCAAATAATGCCTCATTACCTCTGTGGGGGTTTGGTCTAATAACCAAATAATGCCTCATTAACTCTGTGGGGGATTGGTCTAATAACCAAATAATGCCTCATTAACTCTGTGGGGGATTGGTTTAATAACCAAATCATGCCTCATTACCTCTGTGGGGGATTGGTCTAATAACAAAATAATGCCTCATTACCTCTGTGGGGGATTGGTCTAATAACCAAATAATGACTCATTACCTCTGTGGGGGATTGGTCCAATAACCAAATAATGCCTCATTAACTCTGTGGGGGATTGGTCCAATAACCAAATAATGCCTCATTAACTCTGTGGGGGATTGGTCTAATAACCAAATAATGCCTCATTAACTCTGTGGGGATTGGTCCAATAACAAAATAATGCCTCATTACCTCTGTGGGGGATTGGTCTAATAACCAAATAATGCCTCATTAATGCCTCATTACCTCTGTGGGGATTGGTCTAATAACCAAATAATGCCTCATTACCTCTGTGGGGGTTTGGTCTAATAACCAAATAATGCCTCATTAACTCTGTGGGGGATTGGTCTAATAACCAAATAATGCCTCATTAACTCTGTGGGGGATTGGTTTAATAACCAAATAATGCCTCATTACCTCTGTGGGGGATTGGTCCAATAACAAAATAATGCCTCATTACCTCTGTGGGGGATTGGTCTAATAACCAAATAATGCCTCATTAATGCCTCATTACCTCTGTGGGGGATTGGTCTAATAACCAAATAATGCCTCATTACCTCTGTGGGGGTTTGGTCTAATAACCAAATAATGCCTCATTAACTCTGTGGGGGATTGGTCTAATAACCAAATAATGCCTCATTAACTCTGTGGGGGATTGGTTTAATAACCAAATAATGCCTCATTACCTCTGTGGGGGATTGGTCCAATAACCAAATAATGCCTCATTACCTCTGTGGGGGATTGGTCCAATAACCAAATAATGCCTCATTACCTCTGTGGGGGATTGGTTTAATAACCAAATAATGCCTCATTACCTCTGTGGGGGATTGGTTTATTAACACTGATGTCATATTGCTATTTGGGAGATTGATCATATAAACCATTTTGTGAAATGAAAGCCCTGGTAGATACTGTCTTCTTATTGGTTAAATGAAAGCACTGGTAGATACTCTCTTCTTATTGGTTAAATGAAAGCACTGGTAGATACTCTCTTCTTATTGGTTAAATGAAAGCACTGGTAGATACTCTCTTCTTATTGCTTAAATGAAAGCACTGGTAGATACTCTCTTCTTATTGGTCAAATGAAAGCACTGGTAGATACTCTCTTCTTATTGGTCAAATGAAAGCACTGGTAGAAACTCTCTTTTTATTGGTCAAACGAAAGCACTGGTAGATCTTCCTATTGGTCATATAGGTTATCTATATTACAACACAGATATATGAACGAATGCCTCGACCGTTTTGTTTTCTTGAATGACGGCCCGCTCTGACATATAGCATTTAGCCATATCAGCAGCACAATCTAACCTTGCTATAAACTAGGATGAACCAAATCTCATTGCTATTATGCTAAATGCTAACTCTGGCTTTGAAGGGAGTAGCTCAGTAGCTCTATTAGCAACCAGCTATCACTCACACCCCGAAATGTTCCCTATATCCAATTGCCCTTGATAAATGGTACGGCCTCCCCTATGTGATGGATGGACAGGCCTTGAATAACACACACCAGGTATACTGGATAATCTAAAGGTGAAGTCTCCATTTGTTATCACACACACACACACACACACACACACACACACACACACACACACACACACACACACACACACACACACACACACACACACACACACACACACACACACACACACACACACACACACACACACACACACACACACACACACACACACACACACACACACGAACACACACACACACACGAACACACACACAAAATCAAAGACACACACACACACACAAAGCAGCTCTTCCCCACAGTCTCTGAGTGATGATGCGGCAGACAGCTGCTCCATGGCGATGACCTTTCCCCAGCACCATCCTGACCCACTCTGCCCCCCCAGATTGACCCACCCCCCTGGTCAGCAGTGTCTCTGTCACATTGTGTCATCTGCACAGTCACACCATGTATAGTTAGTAGATAAGGACCAGTCACACCATGTATAGCCAGTAGATAAGGACCAGTCACACCATGTATAGTCAGTAGATAAGGACCAGTCACACCATGTATAGCCAGTAGATAAGGACCAGTCACACCATGTATAGCCAGTAGATAAGGACCAGTCACACCATGTATAGTCAGTAGATGAGGACCAGTCACACCATGTATAGTCAGTAGATGAGGACCAGTCACACCATGTATAGTCAGTAGATGAGGACCAGTCACACCATGTATATCCAGTAGATGAGGGCCAGTTGAACTCTGTCTGGATGTGTAACTGTAATGGACAAGACATGGCGGATAATTCCTCGAGAGGCCGGCATTTAATGCTGTACAGTTTCCCGGCATTGAACGATCCAACAAATTATTTTGTATCCAGTGCGTTTCAATCACAGATGAAGGTAAGACTGAAACGATAGGAGGGAGGGTTGCTCAAGGAGGATGGGTGGGCGAATAACACGAAGGTGATGGCCTACTTTATAATTGTAGCTCATTTTGTAACTACTTGCTACGTTTTATCTACTTAGCTAGCATGTTAGCTAACCCTTACACTAACCTTAACCTTAACGCCTAGCCTAGCTAACATTAGCCACCTAGCTAAACTAGCTAACATTAGCCACCTAGCTAAACTAGCTAACATTAGCCACAAGAAATTAGAATTATTATGAAGAAAATCATGAACTGGATACAAGACATTTACATTTTTTGTGTGCCTGTCACAAATTTTCAAATTAGTAATTTGTGTCTATTTTACAATAATTTGTCTGGTGCTCAGATGCTAGTGCTCTGACTTGGAAACAAGGTTGTTTAGAAAAGCCATAATTTTGACTCCAACATTATAACAGTCTAATAAATACAGTATATTTCATATATGCTATTGGGAAAATGTACATTTGGTTGTGTTGATGAAGGTCTTGGATAACATGAAAACATAGTTATTTATAAGAACACCATAGCATTTTCATTAGTTTATCTTTCTGTAAGCTACCTATTGACTCATGCTCATGTGTGGAACCGTGATATATAACAGTCTTACCTACATGTGACTCTGGGAAGAGGATTTGGAGAAAAAAAACACTGTCACTCCCTGGGAAAAAATGACATGTCCTTTTAAAACTGCTAAAACACAAATGATGTTTGTGATATCGAAATTCTAACAACATACCTGTGTTTAATAGATGTATTTAGGAAAAGTCAAGCATGGAGGCAGGCGTGGCAGAGATACAGTATCTCAATTTTAAATTCACATTAAGTCAAAATGACTCAATTGGCGCTTCTAGTGTTGATGCGACTTTGTGCAGCCAATGACAGTGTCCGCTTTAGACATAATCCGGGAGCCACTTGTGGATTTGACAGCTCTAGCGCAGTTCCACCTCCGACACCGCCAAAACAAATGCTTTGTGGGAGTCGGCTAGCGCGGATCTGATATAATCTTGCCCCCTTTGTGGGAGTCGGCTAGCGCGGATCTGATAGAATCTTGCCCCCTTTGTGGGAGTCGGCTAGGGCAGATCTGATAGAATCTTGCCCCCTTTGTGGGAGTCGGCTAGGGCAGATCTGATAGAATCTTGCCCCCTTTGTGGGAGTCGGCTAGCGCGGATCTGATAGAATCTTGCCCCCTTTGTGGGAGTCGGCTAGGGCAGATCTGATAGAATCTTGCCCCCTTTGTAGGAGTCGGCTAGCGCAGATCTGATAGAATCTTGCCCCCTTTGTGGGTGTCGGCTAGGGCAGATCTGATAGAATCTTGCCCCCTTTGTGGGAGTCGGCTAGCACAGATCTGATAGAATCTTGCGCCCTTTGTGGGAGTCGGCTAGGGCAGATCTGATAGAATCTTGCCCCCTTTGTGGGAGTCGGCTAGGGCAGATCTGATAGAATCTTGCCCCCTTTGTGGGAGTCGGCTAGGGCAGATCTGATAGAATCTTGCCCCCTTTGTGGGAGTCGGCTAGCGCAGATCTGATAGAATCTTGCCCCCTTTGTGGCAGAGTCGGCTAGGGCAGATCTGATAGAATCTTGCCCCCTTTGTGGGAGATAGAATCTTGCCCCGGCTAGGGCAGATCTGATAGAATCTTGCCCCCTTTGTGGGAGTCGGCTAGGGCAGATCTGATAGAATCTTGCCCCCTTTGTGGGAGTCGGCTAGGGCAGATCTGATAGAATCTTGCCCCCTTTGTGGGAGTCGGCTAGCGCAGATCTGATAGAATCTTGCCCCCTTTGTAGGAGTCGGCTAGCGCAGATCTGATATAATCTTGCCCCCTTTGTGGGAGTCGGCTAGCGCAGATCTGATAGAATCTTGCCCCCTTTGTGGGAGTCGGAATAGCGCAGATCTGATAGAATCTTGCCCCCTTTGTGGGAGTCGGCTAGCGCAGATCTGATAGAATCTTGCCCCCTTTGTGGGAGTCGGCTAGCGCAGATCTGATAGAATCTTGCCCCCTTTGTGGGAGTCGGCTAGCGCAGATCTGATAGAATCTTGCCCCCTTTGAATCAAATCTGAGACAGCGGAGCAGAAAATCTCCTATCAGTGACAATTGAGTTTTTGATTGAAATAATGGTGCAATTCCAGCTGAGATCATTTGTGTTTTCAAGACACAACACTACATTATCTCACATAGGCCTAGCTGTGCTCCGTGCGTGCTCCTGGCCACATTCACGGTCATTAGAGAGATAACGCAAAACGTGTTGTTTAGCTGCTCTAGTGGCCCTAGATGGAGAGAGAGAGACAGACCCTTCACTGTGAGAGAGAGAGACAGACAGAGGTAGAGAGAGAGACAGACAGAGGTAGAGAGAGAGACAGACAGAGGTAGAGAGAGAGACAGACAGAGGTAGAGAGAGAGACAGACAGAGGTATCTACCATCCAGCCCTTCACTGTGATAGAGACTGTATCTACCATCCAGCCCTTCACTGTGATAGAGACTGTATCTACCATCCAGCCCTTCACTGTGATAGAGACTGTATCTACCATCCAGCCCTTCACTGTGATAGAGACTGTATCTACCATCCAGCCCTTCACTGTGATAGAGACTGTATCTACCATCCAGCCCTTCACTGTGATAGAGACTGTATCTACCATCCAGCCCTTCACTGTGATAGAGACTGTATCCACCATCCAGCCCTTCACTATGATAGAGACTATCTGCCATCCACCATCCAGCCCTTCACTATGACAGAGACTGTATCTACCATCCAGCCCTTCACTATGATAGAGACTGTATCTACCATCCAGCCCTTCACTATGATAGAGACTGTATCTACCATCCAGCTCTTCACTATGATAGAGACTGTATCTACCATCCAGCCCTTCACTATGATAGAGACTGTATCTACCATCCAGCTCTTCACTGTGATAGAGACTGTATCTACCATCCACCATCCATCCCTTCACTATGATAGAGACTGTATCTACCATCCACCATCCAGCCCTTCACTATGATAGAGACTGTATCTACCATCCACCATCCAGCCCTTCACTATGATAGAGACTGTATCTACCATCCAGCCCTTCACTATGATAGAGACTGTATCTACCATCCAGCCCTTCACTGTGATAGAGACTATCTACCATCCACCATCCAGCCCTTCACTGTGATAGAGACTGTATCTACCATCCACCATCCAGCCCTTCACTATGATAGAGACTGTATCTACCATCCAGCCCTTCACTATGATAGAGACTGTATCCACCATCCAGCCCTTCACTATGATAGAGACTGTATCTACCATCCAGCCCTTCACTATGATAGAGACTGTATCTACCATCCAGCCCTTCACTGTGATAGAGACTGTATCTACCATCCAGCCCTTCACTATGATAGAGACTGTATCTACCATCCAGCCCTTCACTGTGATAGAGACTGTATCTACCATCCAGCCCTTCACTGTGATAGAGACTGTATCTACCATCCAGCCCTTCACTGTGATAGAGACTGTATCTCCACCATCCAGCCCTTCACTGTGATAGAGACTGTATCTACCATCCAGCCCTTCACTGTGATAGAGACTGTATCTACCATCCAGCCCTTCACTGTGATAGAGACTGTATCTACCATCCAGCCCTTCACTGTGATAGAGACTGTATCTACCATCCAGCCCTTCACTGTGATAGAGACTGTATCTACCATCCAGCCCTTCACTGTGATAGAGACTGTATCCACCATCCACCATCCAGCCCTTCACTATGATAGAGACTTTATCCACCATCCACCATCCAGCCCTTCACTGTGATAGAGACTGTATCTACCATCCAGCCCTTCACTGTGATAGAGACTGTATCTACCATCCAGCCCTTCACTGTGATAGAGACTGTATCTACCATCCAGCCCTTCACTATGATAGAGACTGTATCTCCACCATCCAGCCCTTCACTGTGATAGAGACTGTATCTACCATCCAGCCCTTCACTGTGATAGAGACTGTATCTACCATCCAGCCCTTCACTATGATAGAGACTGTATCTACCATCCAGCCCTTCACTATGATAGAGACTGTATCTACCATCCAGCCCTTCACTGTGATAGAGACTGTATCTACCATCCAGCCCTTCACTATGATAGAGACTGTATCTACCATCCAGCCCTTCACTATGATAGAGACTGTATCTACCATCCAGCCCTTCACTGTGATAGAGACTGTATCCACCATCCAGCCCTTCACTATGATAGAGACTGTATCCACCATCCAGCCCTTCACTATGATAGAGACTGTATCTACCATCCAGCCCTTCACTGTGATAGAGACTGTATCTACCATCCAGCCCTTCACTATGATAGAGACTGTATCTACCATCCAGCCCTTCACTATGATAGAGACTGTATCTACCATCCAGCCCTTCACTGTGATAGAGACTGTATCTACCATCCAGCCCTTCACTGTGATAGAGACTGTATCTACCATCCAGCCCTTCACTGTGATAGAGACTGTATCTACCATCCAGCCCTTCACTGTGATAGAGACTGTATCTACCATCCAGCCCTTCACTGTGATAGAGACTGTATCTACCATCCAGCCCTTCACTGTGATAGAGACTGTATCTACCATCCAGCCCTTCACTGTGATAGAGACTGTATCTACCATCCACCATCCAGCCCTTCACTGTGATAGAGACTGTATCCACCATCCAGCCCTTCACTGTGATAGAGACTGTATCCACCATCCAGCCCTTCACTGTGATAGAGACTGTATCTCCACCATCCAGCCCTTCACTGTGATAGAGACTGTATCCACCATCCAGCCCTTCACTGTGATAGAGACTGTATCTACCATCCAGCCCTTCACTGTGATAGAGACTGTATCTACCATCCAGCCCTTCACTGTGATAGAGACTGTATCTACCATCCAGCCCTTCACTGTGATAGAGACTGTATCCACCATCCAGCCCTTCACTGTGATAGAGACTGTATCTACCATCCACCATCCAGCCCTTCACTGTGATAGAGACTGTATCCACCATCCAGCCCTTCACTATGATAGAGACTGTATCCACCATCCAGCCCTTCACTATGATAGAGACTGTATCCACCATCCAGCCCTTCACTGTGATAGAGACTATCTACCATCCACCATCCAGCCCTTCACTATGATAGAGACTGTATCTACCATCCACCATCCAGCCCTTCACTGTGATAGAGACTGTATCTACCATCCACCATCCAGCCCTTCACTATGATAGAGACTGTATCTACCATCCACCATCCAGCCCTTCACTGTGATAGAGACTGTATCCACCATCCACCATCCAGCCCTTCACTATGATAGAGACTGTATCCACCATCCACCATCCAGCCCTTCACTGTGATAGAGACTGTATCCACCATCCACCATCCAGCCCTTCACTGTGATAGAGACTGTATCCAGCCCTTCACTGTGATGGAGACTGTATCTACCATCCACCATCCAGCCCTTTCCTGTTATAGATAGTACCAGCTTCTTAAAGATCCAATCTGATTTGAAGTCAGGCTGGCGTGACACTGAGACAGTCATGGCCTATCTGTGACCACCTCTCTGCCCTCCATCCTCCTAGTGACGGCTTGGCTCTGCCAGGGTTTCACCCAGGGCACTCTCAAACAGCTCTTAGAGTGAGAACCAGCTCATGTGTGTTCCGCAAGGAAAATTGGATGGAGAAAAAACCCATCTGTACCCAGGCCTAACAACGCTTCAGGCTCTCGGTGAACTTAAAGAGCAGATTGGAGGGTTGATGTGGTGCCTAGCCACCCAACTGCCTAGCCATTCAGCCCCAACTTCTGCACTGTCTCCTGGGGTGATGAGGCAGCAGGCCGTGTGTGTGTATGTGTGTGTGTGTGGGTCTCTCCAGGGAAGGTGACAGAGAATCAAGCTGTGTCTGTGATTTCTGACTCGGCCTGACAGTGCAACCCACATCCGCAGGGGGCCTGGTTCAATGCTGCTGGTGCCTGGTGGTGACACACACACACACACACACACACACACACACACACACACACACACACACACACACACACACACACACACACACACACACACACACACACACACACACACACACACACACACACACACACACACACACACACACACACACACACACACACACACACACACACACGACACTTCACTACAAGTCCTGTCTTATCATTGTGATACCAATCATCACACAGTGCTCTTATCCAGCAGGACTCCCATAATCTTCTCTGGCCATCGATTGGCTATTAACTGCTGAGAGAACTAATGCCATTTCTATTGATGGGAAGAGCTTACTAAAGACCCACTGTAAACAGAATCCATCAGTGTCTCAGCATGAGTCTGTGGACCCATAAGATACATCTGTTATCTCATACATGTCAATTCTCTCTTCCTCATTCTCCTGTGTTCATATATGTTCGTTAATCAAAGATGAATGAATGTTTAGTAAACATTAAAGTGTCAGGGAGTCAATAAACACAATGATATACAGCATCTGATTTGTTCAGATCAAGACCTGGTTTTAAATGCTGTCAATTACTTATCACAGTGCTGTTATCGGATTGTTATGGAGGGCATGTCTGGAGATAATGAGGTCATTTTAATGGACAAAACTATGATGTTGATCATTCACTGATTTGACTCCTTGAAAAACAGATTAACATCTGGTGCATTAGTTTCCAGTGACCTCATACCGTTGGCCAATGACACCAAGGAGAAAAGGCATGTGGGTCACTGACGTCACAGAGTGTGACCAAACAGCAGATGGCGCTCATCGCTTTCCAGCCTCCTCCTCCAAGGCGCCTCCCCTCCTCCCTCCACCCCCCATTTCCCTCTCCCCCCTGTTTCCCTCCTCCCTCCACCCCCGTTTCCTTCTCCCTCCACCCCCCGTTTCCCTCTCCCTCCACCCCCGTTTCCCTCTCCACCCCCTGTTTCCCTCTCCACCCCCCGTTTCCCTCCTCCCTCTACCCCCCGTTTCCCATTTCCCTCCACCCCCTGTTTCCCTCTCCTCCCCCATTTCCCTCTCCTCCCCGTTTCCCTCTCCTCCCCTCCTCCCTCCACCCCCTGTTTCCCTCTCCTCCCCTCCTCCCTCCACCCCCCGTTTCCCACTCCTCCCCCCATTTCCCTCTTCTCCCCTCGTTTCCCTCTCCTCCCCCGTTTCCCTCTCCTCCCCCGTTTCCTCTGGCCCTGGTCCCTCCTACATACACACTGTGCACTTGTTCCTTTGTGCTCGGAGATGTCAAGTTCCACACAGAAGCAAGTGGCTTGGCCGCACAAAGAGCCCTCTCATGGCCAGAGAACATCCCCAAACCAGGCAACCACACGCACACTGAGCCAACAGAGCCTGCATCATACAGAATGTCACTCCCCATGCCCCTCCATGACATTAATCCAACATGGCCGCCTAGTTGCTATCAGGAGCATGCAGGATGATGAGGCATTTGTATAAGAGTGCATATGAGTAGTATGCCACTACAACGATCAGCACAGACAGATTACTACAGCCATCAGCACAGACAGATTACTACAATGATCAGCACAGACAAATTACTACAATGATCAGCACAGACAGATTATTACAGCCATCAGCACAGACAGATTACTACAGCGATCAGCACAGACAGATTATTACAGCCATCAGCACAGACAGATTACTACAATGATCAGCACAGACAGATTATTACAATGATCAGCACAGACAAATTACTACAACGATCAGCACAAACAGATTACTGCAATGATCAGCACAGACAGATTATTACAGCGATCAGCACAGACAGATTATTACAGCGATCAGCACAGACAGATTATTACAGCGATCAGCACAGACAGATTATTACAACGATCAGCACAGACAGATTATTACAACGATCAGCACAGACAGATTATTACAATGATCAGCACAGACAGATTATTACAACGATCAGCACAGACAGATTATTACAACGATCAGGACAGACAGATTATTACAACAATCAGCACAGACAGATTACTGCAACGATCAGGACAGACAGATTATTACAACAATCAGCACAGACAGATTACTGCAACGATCAGGACAGACAGATTATTACAACAATCAGCACAGACAGATTATTACAACAATCAGCACAGACAGATTACTGCAACGATCAGCACAGACAGATTACCACAGCAATCAGCACAGACAGATTATTACAACAATCAGCACAGACGGGTGTCAGATCATTTGTGTATCATTTTGAATTATACATTTTAAATACTGTATCAACGGCCAGGCCGTTTGCATTTAATGCAGAACCAGGATGGAATGAGTCATCCTGAAACCTGAACTACAGAACACCCTCCTCCAGTCACCCTCCTCCAGTCACTCTCCTCCAGTCACTCTCCTCCAGTCACTCTCCTCCAGTCACCTTCCTCCAGTCACTCTCCTCCAGTCACTCTCCTCCAGTCACTCTCCTCCAGTCACCTTCCTCCAGTCACCCTCCTCCACCAACACCTACATCCACCCTCCTCCAGTCACCCTACTCCACCAACACCTACATCCACCATCCTCCAGTCACCCTCCTCCAGTCACCCTCCTCCAGTCACCCTCCTCCAGTCACTCTCCTCCAGTCACCCTCCTCCAGTCACCTTCCTCCACATCCACCCTCCTCCAGTCACCCTCCTCCACCACCACCACATCCACCCTCCTCCAGTCACCCTCCTCCACCAACACCACATCCACCCTCCTCCAGTCACCCTCCTCCACCAACACCACATCCACCCTCCTCCAGTCACCCTCCTCCACCAGTCACCTTCCTCCAGTCACCCTCCTCCTCCAGTCACCCTCCTCCACCAACACCTACATCCACCCTCCTCCAGTCACCCTCCTCCACCAACACCTACATCCACCCTCCTCCAGTCACCCTCCTCCACCAACACCTACATCCACCCTCCTCCAGTCACCCTCCTCCACCAACACCTACATCCACCCTCCTCCAGTCACCCTCCTCCACCAACACCTACATCCACCCTCCTCCAGTCACCCTCCTCCACCAACACCTACATCCACCCTCCTCCAGTCACCCTCCTCCACCAACACCTACATCCACCCTCCTCCAGTCACCCTCCTCCACCAACACCTACATCCACCCTCCTCCAGTCACCCTCCTCCACCAACACCTACATCCACCCTCCTCCAGTCACCCTCCTCCACCAACACCTACATCCACCCTCCTCCAGTCACCCTCCTCCAGCCAACATCTCCACCCTCCTCCAGTCACCCTCCTCCCACACCTGAGCATGGAGTGCCTCACAAGTTTGACCAAATTAATGTGTATCTTCCAGTCTAATACGGTAATTTACTTCAGCTATTTTTGTAGGGTTTCATAAGAATCTTTTGGTAAATAGTTAGGCCTAACATGCTGACCACACCGCTCGCGTCGCGTGCACAAGTGTTGTAAAATACATTTTAATGACATACATTTAAATAAATGACACATACATGTTATTCAATCATTGCATCCACACTGCTCGCTCGCGTCTGAGTAGCCAGGCGCTAAAATAGAACTTGGTTCTATTTGTGATGCTTGACGCGCTGCAAGTCCCGCCTCTCCCATCTCCTCATTGTTTTTTTAGAAGCATATACCCACATGGGTGATTGAAAGTGGAACTGAGGTCCACACTCCAGTCCAGTTGGTGGTGGTAATACACCTTAAAGTTGGTTGTCAGCAACCATATTAAGTCCAAAGAAGAAGAAGAAGCCTGAAGGAGGAGAGATTACTAGACACAACTCAGTTTACCCTTTAATCTGTGGATTCATTGTCAGAGTAGAGGACCTTGTGCATTTCAGGTAAAATAACAACCCAATGTTTATATCCCAGGACAAATTAGCTAGCAACACCAAGCTAGCTAGCTAAATTACCATAAATGTTTCATGCATTTTGACCTGTCCCTAAATGAATATAGTTTGTTCAGAGTTCGTTTCGGCACTGCGCAGACTATCGCATCTCAACAACGATTGGAGAAGTGTTGAGCATCACCAGTAGGCTTAGGCTACCACATCCTGATGATTTATATATTTTCATAAGCGCAACATTACTGCAAAAGACAGGTTGGAATGTCTGACTGAAACAAATCCATTTTTTCCCAAAATTAGTGGTGTTTGAATTTGTTGCTAAATTGCAATCCGGGACATGTGGTCACCCTATCTCTATGTGCCCATCCATATCCATCCTCGGCCCAAACCCCCACCCCTCCTCCACCAGTGGCCCTCCAGGATGCCTGACTAGTTCTAATGGACCAGGGTCAGACTTCCTCTCGGCCAACCAGGCCCTGGGTTCTGGGAACTGGCACTGAAACCCCTGCCGGGCGGGCGGCCTGCACTACGACACTTCGGCCAGGTGGCCATCTGTTCCTCCTAACAGCCCGTCTCCTTGTTAATGTGCTGCCTCGTGACGGATGTAGGCCTCATGCTGGCCATGCATAAAGAGACAGCGACAATCTGTAGCTAAAATTAAACAGATTGATGTGCACTGGGGCAGCACAGACAAACACCTCACTCAGACACAGCCAGCCCCCGTTCTTCTGGTGGGCTAGCACTCCCTCCCTCCCTCCCTCCCACGCTTACTGTGGTGTAGCTACACTCTTAGAAAACAAGTATCTTCGGCTGTCCCCATAGAAGAACTCTGGAAAGAACCCCTTTAAGTTCCAGGTAGAACCCTTTTGGTTCTAGGTAGAACCCTTTTGGGTTCCATGTAGAACCCTTTCCACAGAGGGATTCGACTCATAATTTGTTTGACATTATCATCCTACCTAGGGTCAGGAGTTTTTCCATGATTTTTATGTTATCATCCTACCTAGGGTCAGGAGTTTTTCCATGATTTGTATGTTATCATCCTACCTAGGGTCAGGAGTTTTTCCATGATTTATATGTTATCATCCTACCTAGGGTCAGGAGTTTTTCCATTATTTTTAAATTTTTTAAACCATATGACCTGATTAAAAATAATCTGGTCCCATCATAGCCCATATAAAACTTTTTTTTTTTTACAGCTGATTTATTACTATGTCATACCCAGAGTTTACCAGATCAGGAAAAACTCTGGGCCCAAGGAAACTATTTCTCCCCCACCACTCTGGGACCTGTGGGTTGCCACCTCTGTGGAAAAAGAAAAGAAAAATGATACAAAATGATTTTGGGCCTTACTGCTATTAGCCAATACAAACACATTGAATGACACATTGACTACACGGGTACTGTAGTCCCGAATAACATGTCAAATACACAGTGTCTGTCCTATATCTGAGAGATGTATTTATGTTTTTACAATAGGTTCATTACCCTCCTAACCACAGGCCCTCCTTTTTTATCTCCTTCCCTTTCTCTCTCCCTCCATTTTGTCCCTTCTTTCATCTTGCTGCCTCTCCTGGTGCTTCTTTGATTGCTGTATCTCAGTTGCCGCGACAACTGGTAATGATAGTGCATGCGGGGAGGAGAGAGAGCGCAATAAAGTAGAAATATAGATCTGTTTACTGTCCCTACTCTCTGTTGGCTGCCCACCATTCCTTTACCTTCTCTCTCTCTCTCTCTCCCCTCACTCTCTCCCTCACTCTCTCCCTCACTCTCTCTCTCCCCTCACTCTCTCTCCCCCTCACTCTCTCTCTCTCTCTCCCCTCACTCTCTCCCTCACTCTCTCCCTCACTCTTTCTCTCCCCTCACTCTCTCTCCCCCTCACTCTCTCTCTCTCTCCCCTCACTCTCTCCCTCACTCTCTCCCTCACTCTCTCTCTCCCCTCACTCTCTCTCCCCCTCACTCTCTCTCTCTCTCTCCCCTCACTCTCTCCCTCACTGTCTCTCTCTCTCCCCTCACTCTCTCACACCCTATTTGTCTCTGCTGTCTCTCCTACCTTAACAGATTTCGCCGGGTGTTTCTCTCTCTCTCCCCTCACTCTCTCCCTCACTCTCTCCCTCACTCTCTCTCTCTCACTCCCCTCACTCTCTCCCTCACTCTATCCCTCACTCTCTCCCCTCACTCTCTCCCCTCACTCTCTCCCCTCACTCTCTCCCTCACTCTCTTTCTTTCTCCCTCACTCTCTCTTTCTCCCCTCACTCTCTCCCCTCACTCTCTCCCTCACTCTCTCTCTCCCTCACTCTCTCTCTCTCCCCTCACTCTCTCCCTCACTCTCTCCCTCACTCTCTCTCTCCCCTCACTCTCTCCCTCACTCTCTCCCTCACTCTCTCTCTCTCCCCTCACTCTCTCCCTCACTCTCTCCCTCACTCTCTCCCTCACTCTCTCTCTCTCTCCCCTCACTCTCTCACACCCTATTTGTCTCTGCCATCTCTCCTACCTTAATAGATTTCGCCGGGTGTGTCTCTCTCTCTCTCCCCTCACTCTCTCCCTCACTCTCTCCCTCACTCTCTCTCTCTCTCCCCTCACTCTCTCCCTCACTCTCTCTCTCTCTCCCCTCACTCTCTCACACCCTATTTGTCTCTGCCATCTCTCCTACCGTAACAGATTTCGCTGGGTGTGTCTATCTCTCTCCCCCCTCACTCTCTCCCTCATTCTCTCCCTCACTCTCTCCCTCACTCTCTCCCTCACTCTCTCTCTCTCCCCTCACTCTCTCACACCCTATTTGTCTCTGCCATCTCTCCTACCTTAACAGATTTCGCCGGGTGTCTCTCTGTCTCGGACTGCATTTGAATGAACCTGTCTTATAGTAGAGTTCTCACTCCTATATACAGTAGAGGTATAATGATTTTGTTCACAGTCCGAATCAGTAGAGAATCTCTTTAAGTGTCCTCTCCTCACACACACAAATGCAAACATGCACACGTACACACACACGCATGCACAAACGCACACACACACACGCCTCGCACTAATGGCTTGGGAAATCTGGACTGACAGCATGTGCCAGATGCTAGGTGATTTCCCACCTCACTCTCTCTCTCCTTTTCATCTTTCATCTTTCTTTATTTCTATCTATCTATCTTTCCATCTATTTCTCTGTAAGGATGGCGAATCACTGTGGAATCAGATCTGTGTGCCATTAGTCATGGCTGGGGGCTCAGGGGAATACATGGTCAGGCTAGAGTAAATGATCCCCGACATTAACAAGCTCTCTTCCTCCAGTCTCTATTGTGAAGGGCCTTGCTTGGCTTGTTTACTGTCTACACCCAGAGAGTGATCCATAATGTAGACACCCAAAGAGTGATCTTTAATGTAGACACCCAGAGAGTGATCCATAATGTAGACACCCAGAGAGTGATCCATCTTCTAAGTGATCCATAATGTCTACACCCAGAGAGTGATCCATAATGTCTACACCCAGAGAGTGATCTATAATGTCCACACCCAGAGAGTGATCCATAATGTCTACACCCAGAGAGTGATCCATAATGTCTCCACCCAGAGAGTGATCCATAATGTCTACACCCAGAGAGTGATCCATAATATCTACACCCAGAGAGTGATCCATAATGTAGACACCCAGAGAGTGATCCATAATGTCTACACCCAGAGAGTGATCTATAATGTCTACACCCAGAGAGTGATCCATAATGTCTCCACCCAGAGAGTGATCCATAATGTAGACACCCAGAGAGTGATCCATAATGTCTCCACCCAGAGAGTGATCCATAATGTAGACACCCAGAGAGTGATCCATAATGTCTACACCCAGAGAGTGATCTATAATGTCTACACCCAGAGAGTGATCCATAATGTCTCCACCCAGAGAGTGATCCATAATGTAGACACCCAGAGAGTGATCCATAATATCTACACCCAGAGAGTGATCCATAATATCTACACCCAGAGAGTGATCCATAATGTAGACACCCAGAGAGTGATCCATAATGTCTCCACCCAGAGAGTGATCCATAATGTAGACACCCAGAGAGTGATCCATAATGTCTATACCCAGAGAGTGATCCATAATGTAGACACCCAGAGAGTGATCCATAATGTATATACCCAGAGAGTGATCCATAATATCGACACCCAGAGAGTGATCCATAATGTCTACACCCAGAGAGTGATCCATAATGTCTATACCCAGAGAGTGATCCATAATATAGACACCCAGAGAGTGATCCATAATGTCTACACCCAGAGAGTGATCCATAATGTCTACACCCAGAGAGTGATCCATAATGTCTATACCCAGAGAGTGATCCATAATGTCTACACCCAGAGAGTGATCCATAATGTCTACACCCAGAGAGTGATCCATAATGTCTATACCCAGAGAGTGATCCATAATGTCTATACCCAGAGAGTGATGCATAATGTAGACACCCAGAGAGTGATCCATAATATAGACACCCAGAGAGTGATCCATAATGTCTACACCCAGAGAGTGATCCATAATGTCTATACCCAGAGAGTGATCCATAATGTCTACACCCTGAGAGTGATCCATAATGTCTCCACCCAGAGAGTGATCCATAATGTAGACACCCAGAGAGTGATCCATAATGTCTACACCCAGAGAGTGATCTATAATGTCTACACCCAGAGAGTGATCCATAATGTCTACACCCAGAGAGTGATCCATAATGTAGACACCCAGAGAGTGATCCATAATGTCTATACCCAGAGAGTGATCCATAATGTCTACACCCAGAGAGTGATCTATAATGTCTACACCCAGAGAGTGATCCATAATGTCTACACCCAGAGAGTGATCCAGTGATCCATAATGTCTATACCCAGAGAGTGATCCATAATGTCTACACCCAGAGAGTGATCTATAATGTCTACACCCAGAGAGTGATCCATAATGTCTACACCCAGAGAGTGATCTATAATGTTGACACCCAGAGAGTGATCCATAATGTCTATACCCAAAGAGTGATCTATAATGTCTACACCCAGAGAGTGATCCATAATGTAGACACCCAAAGAGTGATCCATAATGTCTATACCCAGA
Organism: Oncorhynchus gorbuscha; assembly: GCF_021184085.1. Taxonomy (NCBI): domain Eukaryota; kingdom Metazoa; phylum Chordata; class Actinopteri; order Salmoniformes; family Salmonidae; genus Oncorhynchus; species Oncorhynchus gorbuscha. Next base: position 117,173 of record NW_025746053.1, read on the forward strand.
GAGTGATCCATAATGTCTATACCCAGAGAGTGATCCATAATGTCTACACCCAGAGAGTGATCCATAATGTCTATACCCAGAGAGTGATCCATAATGTCTATACCCAGAGAGTGATCCATAATGTCTATACCCAGAGAGTGATCCATAATGTAGACACCCAGAGAGTGATCCATAATGTAGACACCCAGAGAGTGATCCATAATGTCTATACCCAGAGAGTGATCCATAATGTCTATACCCAGAGAGTGATCCATAATGTAGCACAATGTTCCACACCCAGATTCCCAACACTAGATACCATCCCATCCTCTCCCCATCTTCTGTGTCCATTTTTTTGGTCAGGGAACCAACGACTCTGGAATTCCTAGATAACATTTACTTATTAATTTGTCTCTCCGACTAAAAGCCAATCACATATTTGAAACGTGTCAATTGATGTCAGATGCCTCTATCCAATGTAGCGGTTCAAGGTTATATTTCAATTGATCCACCACCCCTATCCTGATTCATAGAATTAAAGAGTGGAAACACACACACACACGCACACACACACACACACACACACACACACACACACACACACACACACACACACACACACACACACACACACACACACACACACACACACACACACACACACACACACACACACACACACACACACACACACACACACACAGAGATGGAAAACAAAGCCAAAATGGAAAATGCCCACTCGCCCAGGCCCCTGTGCCACCGCAACCTTGATTCTACCCTGTGCTTCCTATTCACAATCAGCTGACTAGCCCAGATTGCTCCCGGCGCATCCCCACAATGCATTATCCAGATAAATAGAGCAATTATAATAAGTCATTATAATCATAGATAAGCATTAGGGGAAGTGCATTAATGCAGCGATGTGTTTGTGTCCTATTAGCATCGGCTTCTGTTTCCTTCTGTTGCTGTCGGTTACGCTTGGGTGACCGAGCCAGACGGTTCGTGACTGGCTGGGCGTGGGGTGGAGGTGGTGGTGGTGGTGGTGCTTGCTCTGCTCTGCTCTAAAAATGGGACAGGCTGGGTGGCTGGGTTCAGGTTGGGTGGCTGCCCACCTGTCAGCCCATGCCCACCTTGCCTGCATTTCAATGGGGTCACTACCAATCTCACACAGTGAAGTTGGGCAGCATATCACACTGTCTCAATGCCAGAGAATCCCCAACTTCGCCACAAGTGCCAGGGTCACTTTTTTGGGCATAGCTGGCGACGAAGGCCCCTAGATTCTATCTCTAATGTCCACATCTGTTGTCATAAGATCATAGGTGGTGCATTTCTGCGTGCACTTTGCATGAATAAATATACATAGAGGTTAGCCACAAAGTCATGATGACCTGGTCATGATGGAACAGGGTTATGGCACAAGTTGGCACTGTCGGGATGTGATGGCTACCATAATTTCTCCTGCTCAGGGGGGGCCAAACTGCAGCTGTTATCCAATGTGTTTTTCTCCGCCTGCCTTCGTCTCTCTCTGGATACGATCCGCGTCTGCCCAGCCCAGACCACACTCCCAGGCCAGAGGGGTAATAGTTATGGAGCTGGCCTGTAATGATGGATAATTTGAAGCCTGCTGGCCCCTCTCCATTAATTTCTCTCTGTCTTTTTCTCTCTCTCTCTCTTCTAGCTACTCAATCGCTCTCTATGTTCATCAGTCTGGCTCCCTCCCACCCTGTCTCTCCTTCCCTCTCACCCTCCCTCCCTCCATCTCTCTCTTTCTCTCCCTTTCTCTGCCCTCTCTCTTCCACCATTCCATTAGCCGGTGCTTTCAAGGCCCTCGCAGCCAAACACATTTTCTCAATTTTCCCCCAGTACCCTCATCATCAGGATTCATTTGTTCGCTCCGAGCTAATGTTTTTAACTCAATCGTAGTAATCCATATCGGAGGTCTGTTCCTCTCTCTCTTCTTTCTCTGCCTGTCCTCTTCTTAGAAGAGAGAGGGAGAGAGAGATAGATGGGAGAACAAGAGAAAGAGGCAGCGTGTCTGCCAAGCCACAATAAGAGCAGCCCTGCATCCCTCCATTGGCCCGCTCACACGTGTGTGTGCACGCAGCGGCCTGAAAAGTTAGACGTGTTTATGCTGCTTAATCTGTACATGTCAGCGGAGAGACACAGAGAGAAGAGAGACACAGAGAGAGAGAGACACAGAGAGAGAGAGAGAGAAGAAGGGAGGAGGGGGTAAAAAGAGAAAGCAGGAAACACTGCAGTTGTGTTGGCTGCCCTTCATCCCCACAGCCTGAGGGAAGCTGCTGCACTGGCTATTAATGTTTCACAACACATCTGTCTAGCCTTCTAGCTCCCCTTTTCTTCCTCACTTCTTCCCCCCCTCACTCCCTCCCTGCTGGTCCACCAACGCCTGTGTTCGAGGGGTGGGTTGAGGTGGTGGTGCCTGAATTGGAGGGGGGGGGGGCTGTTCCCAATCTGACGACCTCTCTCTCTCTCATATTTTGCTGCTCCAGTGCACATCAGACTCAATCACTTGTGCAATGTGTTTTTATGAATTAATAAAAGGCACTTTTGAAAGGCCCAGCGGGGGGGGGGGGACTAGGAATGGAAGGAGGGAGGGAGGTATGGAGGAAGGGAGAGGGGGTGGAAAGGCAATCTATGGAAGTTTAATGAGCACCGTGGGGACTGGGCTGGCTGCTGCCATGGTATCTGCAGCCAGGGCCCCTCCACAGAGCCCAGTGCTCTACATCACTGTCACTGCTGAGTAGCGGGGCACTGTGTGCCAGCCCCAGATGACTATCATTACCCAGATAAATACATCTGCCCTCCCGAGCCTGGCCCACGCCCCCACACGACCTCCCTCCCTCTCTCCTTCTATGGAACACACTCTCTCTAACCATTTGTTATGCTCTCTTGCACACATACACACACACACACACATACACACACACACACACACACACACACACACACACACACACACACACACATTACACACACATACACATACTAATACAGAAACACATACACACACACACACATACACACACACACACACACACACACACACACACACACACACACACACACACACACACACACACACACACACACACACACACACACACACACACACACACACACACACACACACACACACACACACACACACACACACACACACACACACACACACACACTAATACAGAAACACACACACACACAGAAAAACACATACACAAAGGCACTGAGATGAAACAAAACAAATTGGAATCAGCCTAAGGTCCAGAAAAAGAACAGAAGCTGCAGAGCACAGAGGCATCAGAGAGCTGCCATAGTGTAGTGGTGTGCTGATTCTCAAAGCAATGAGGCGGAGAGAGAGAGAGAGAGAGAGAGAGAGAGAGAGAGAGAGAGAGAGAGAGAGAGAGAGAGAGAGAGAGAGAGAGAGAGAGAGAGAGAGAGAGAGAGAGAGAGAGAGATGAGGAGAGAGGGAGGGAGTGATGATATTCACCTGCCTCGTCAAATGGGCAATTATTTCAGCGCAAGCACATTTGGTAATTATAGAGGTCAGTGCTTGTGAATGAGTCTCTCGCTAACCCTCCAGCTCCCTCTCTCTCTCTCCCCCCTCTCTCTCCATGTCTCTCTTCATTCCCTTCTCTCTCTCTCTTCCTCCCTCCCTGTCCATCTCTCCCTCCCTCTGTCTTCATCTCTCTCTCTCCCTTTCTCTCTCTGTCTAACTATCTCGCTCTCCCTGTCTCTCTCCGTCTCTCTCTGTCCGTCTCCCTGGGTCATGCTTCACAGTTGAGTCCCCCAGTTAAATCAACGAGGCTCATTGATTTAAGAGCGGCCACAAGCATTGATTTGAAACGGCTCATGGTCCCAGGTGCAGGGAAAGTCATTTCAGCTCAGTAGACTGCTAATGGTTAGATGAAATGCACTGGGCCACCACCACCACAACAGACGACACACACGATGCATGGTAGGACCTAACGGGAGCCACACTAACACCAACATGTAAAGGCCTACACACACGATGCATGGTAGGACCTAACAGGAGCCACACTAACACCAACATGTAAAGGCCTACACACACAATGCATGGTAGGACCTAACGGGAGCCACACTAACACCAACATGTAAAGGCCTACACACACGATGCATGGTAGGACCTAACGGGAGCCACACTAACATCAACATGTAAAGGCCTACACACACAGTGTACTTTGCACCAGTGTGTTGATGAACCAAGTGGGTGTAATAGTAGTGATGTGATTGGTCAACGTGGTGACATCTTAGCTGTCTCATTTGTGCTGGAGGTTGTTTTTATTATGGTTCATTACTATGGTGGTTGAAGCTCAGTGTTAAACTCAAATCTTCCTACCATTGTATCTAAGCCAATATGACACCAATGTCCATTAAACTTGATTGGATGTACACAACACAGTCCCCGCCTCTCGTCACGAGCCGTCCGGACGTTACCGAGAACCACAAATCGTATTATTTATTTTTGTTACTGTATTCAGAGTTTTTCAGATATGAGAACATAAGAACAGTACAACCCCAGCTCTTCATTCCCTCATCCACCCATCCCTCCCTACCCGCCTTAAATTAGCGTGTGACCTTTATCCCCAAATAAGTAAAGGCCTGATGCTCCACCTTAAATGAGAAATTGGCATACCCAATAACTTCTGCTAACTGATTAATGAGACAGAGTACACTTTTGTTAGTTTTAGTTTATAACCAGAGAATGTCTCAAAACAGGGTTTAGAGGGTATAGACTCCACAGGGTTAGAGTGAGGGTATAGACTCCACAGGGTTAGAGTGAGGGTATAGACTCCACAGGGTTAGAGAGAGGGAATAGACTCCACAGGGTTAGAGAGAGGGTATAGACTCCACAGGGTTAGAGAGAGGGTATAGACTCCACAGAGTTAGAGAGGGGGTATAGACTCCACAGGGTTAGAGAGAGGGTATAGACTCCACAGGGTTAGAGAGGGGTATAGACTCCACAGGGTTAGAGTGAGGGTATAGACTCCACAGGGTTAGAGTGAGGGTATAGACTCCACAGAGTTAGAGAGGGGGTATAGACTCCACAGGGTTAGAGAGAGGGTATAGACTCCACAGGGTTAGAGAGGGGGTATAGACTCCACAGTGTTAGAGAGGGGGTATAGACTCCACAGGGTTAGAGTGAGGGTATAGACTCCACAGGGTTAGAGATGTATAAAATAAGATCAACTGCCTATAAGGACATCTTGTGAGTTTTGTTGCCCCTCAATATTCCCTCAATCCTCTCCTCCTATCAAGAGGCTCAATAGCCAAATCAAATAGGAAAGGGGATAAACAACATCCCTGCCTGCTCCCCCTGTGGAGAGCGAAGCTGCTGGAGGTAACATTGTTGGTGCGAACAGAAGCCACTTGGGACGAATACGAAGTCTTAATCCAGGAAAGGAAGGTTGGGCCAAACCCAAATCTCTCTGGTACTGTAAATAGATATTCCCAGTCGAAAGCCTTCTCAGCATCAAGAGAGATGATGACCTCTGGCTGTAGAGTTGAGTGGGCAGAGTAAAGAAGATTAAATAGCTGGCGCATATTACAGAAAGATTGCCTACCTGAGATAAATCCGGTTTGGTCAGAGTTAATTACATTAGGCATCACTGTCTCTAAACGGCACGAGAGGACCTTAGTGAGAATTTTATAATCGCAGCACAATAGGCTTATAGGGCGGTATGAGCCACAGTCTAGGGGATACTTGTCCTTTTTAAGCAAAACCCAAAATTGTCGCCTGGGTAAGTGTCTGGGGCAGTTTCTGATTAGAAAGGATGTCATTGTACATTGAGCTGAGGATAGGGTACAGTTTGGAAGAGAACGCATTATAAAATTCAATAGGGAAGCCATCAGGCCCAGGTTCTTCACCCCTCTGCATGGACTGGATTGCCTGAGTAGCTTTCTCATCACTTATTGAGGCATCCCCATGTTAGTTTGTTCATCAGAATTGAGACAATCTGGATGTCCAGATTGCCTAGAAATGCATGCATACGAAATGTGTCAGGAAGAGTCTCTGATGAGTAAAGAGAAGAGTAGAATTGCTTCAATTGATTGTTGATTTCTTTGGGGTTGGTAGAAGTTAAATCAGCTGCAACACAGATTTCAGGTGTGGTGCTGTTACAGTAACAGTGGATTGACGGGGAGATAACAACTTACCAGCTTTCTCTCCGTGTCATAAAATGTCTGCTTCGACTTTTCCCTTTGTTTAGTGGAAAGATTGTCAATATCCGATTGGTGTAGCAGTCTCTCATTGTATAGTTCTGATTGGTGTAGCAGTCTCTCATTGTAGAGTTCCGATTGGTGTAGCAGTCTCACATTGTAGAGTTCCGGAGTCGGAGCCCGTACCTGTTGTCCACATCTAGAATGAGTTGATTGTTCCAATAAGCGTTTAGTGTTTGTTGTCGTACGCCGTGTATGAAATGATGTATCCCCTTAGATATGCTTTTAATGACTCCCACACAGTAGAAAGGTGCAGTTGATCTGTAAAAAGACATCAATGTGAGTTGATGGGCACTACAGGATGGTAGTAGTGGGTCAAGACCCCACACGCATTGTGATGCAGTACTGTCCTGCAGTACTGTCCTTTAGCTGGACAGGGCTACGGTCTGAGATAACGATGCTGTGATATTGGCTATAAGTTACAGAAGGAATAATTATACTGTCCAGCAGGAAAAAGTCAATCCTATAGTATGAGTGGTGGACTGTAGAAAAAACACTGTACTATTTAGCAGTGGGATAACTCCTCCTTCATGAATATGACAAATTATAGGATTCTGGAAATGAGCTGATTACTGAGCCTGATTTTGAAATGACTTGGTCTTTGGTCTGGATCTGTCTAGACTTGGACGTAAATACACAGTTGAAATCTCTGCCCAGTATTAAATGATGAGTGTTGAGGTAAGGAAGTGTTGCAATGAGGTCAGAGAAAAATTGAGCGTCATCCCAATTAGGACCATAGAGGTTAGCCAGATCAACCTGTGTGCTAAACTATTTCCCCATCACTATAACACATCTGTGTTACACATCTGTTGTTCACCAACTACTTCTCTGATAGAAGGCCTCTGGCAGTCTCTATGGGGGTGCCACAGGGTTCAATTCTTGGACCGACTCTCTTCTCTGTATACATCAATGAGGTCGCTCTTGCTGCTGGTGAGTCCCTGATCCACCTCTACGCAGACGACACCGTTCTGTATACTTCCGGCCCTTCTTTGGACACTGTGTTAATTAACAACCCTCCAGGCAAGCTTCAATGCCATACAACTCTCCTTTCGTGGCCTCCAATTGCTCTTAAATACAAGTAAAACTAAATACATGCTCTTCAACCGATCGCTACCTGCGCCTGTCCAACTTCACTACTCTGGACGGCTCTGACTTAGAATACGTGGACAACTACAAATACTTAGGTGTCTGGTTAGACTGTAAACTCTCCTTCCAGACCCATATCAAACATCTCCAATCCAAAGTTAAATCTAGAATTAGCTTCCTATTTCGCAACAAAGCATCCTTCACTCATGCTGCCAAACATACCCTTGTAAAACTGACCATCCTACCAATCCTCGACTTTGGCGATGTCATTTACAAAATAGCCTCCAATACCCTACTCAACAAATTGGATGCAGTCTATCACAGTGCGATCCGTTTTGTCACCAAAGCCCCATATACTACCCACCATTGCGACCTGTACGCTCTCGTTGGCTGGCCCTCGCTTCATACTTGTCGCCAAACCCACTGGCTCCATGTCATCTACAAGACCCTGCTAGGTAAAGTCCCCCCTTATCTCAGCTCGCTGGTCACAATAGCATCTCCCACCCGTAGCACACGCTCCAGCAGTTATATCTCTCTAGTCACCCCCAAAACCAATTCTTTCTTTGGCCGCCTCTCCTTCCAGTTCTCTGCTGCCAATGACTGGAACAAACTACAAAAATCTCTGAAACTGGAAACACTTATCTCCCTCACTAGCTTTAAGCACCAACTGTCAGAGCATCTTACAGATTACTGCACCTGTACATAGCCCACCTATAATTTAGCCCAAACAACTACCTCTTTCCCAACTGTATTTTATTTATTTATTTATTTTGCTCCTTTGCACCCCATTATTTTTATTTCTACTTTGCACATTCTTCCATTGCAAAACGACCATTCCAGTGTTTTACATGCTATATATTGTATTTACTTTGCCACCATGGCCTTTTTTGCCTTTACCTCCCTTCTCACCTAATTTGCTCACATTGTATATAGACTTGTTTATACTGTATTATTGACTGTATGTTTGTTTTACTCCATGTGTAACTCTGTGTCGTTGTATCTGTCGAACTGCTTTGCTTTATCTTGGCCAGGTCGCAATTGTAAATGAGAACTTGTTCTCAACTTGCCTACCTGGTTAAATAAAGGTGAAATAAATAAAAACATTAAAAAATCTGCCATTAGTATCTGAAATGACTTTGAAGGAGACAAACGGAGTGCCTTATCTCATAAGGATGGCCCTCTGGTCTCAGCTCATAAGTAAAGAGCAGAGTAGAATTGCTTCAATTGATTGTTGATTTATTTGGGATTGGTAGAAGTTAATTTTTTTCAGGTATGGTGCTGCTAGCAGCGGATTGTTGAAGCTGATGAGATAACTTATGTTTATACTGTTTATTTTTACGCTATTCTACTGTATTTTAGTCCATTCTGCTCAGACATCTGTCCATACTGTTGTATTCTATAGTATTCTACTGTATTTTAGTCCATTCTGCTCAGACATCGCTTGTCCATACTGTACTGTATTCTATAGTATTCTACTGTATTTTAGTCCATTCTGCTCAGACATCGCTTGTCCATACTGTACTGTATTCTATAGTATTCTACTGTATTTTAGTCCATTCTGCTCTGACATCGCGTGTCCATACTGTACTGTATTCTATAGTATTCTACTGTATTTTAGTCCATTCTGCTCAGACATCGCTCGTCCATACTGTACTGTATTCTATAGTATTCTACTGTATTTTAGTCCATTCTGCTCTGACATCGCGTGTCCATACTGTACTGTATTCTATAGTATTCTACTGTATCTTAGTCCATTCTGCTCAGACATCGTTCGTCCATACTGTACTGTATTCTATAGTATTCTACTGTATTTTAGTCCATTCTGCTCAGACATCGCTCGTCCATACTGTACTGTATTCTATAGTATTCTACTGTATTTTAGTCCATTCTGCTCTGACATCGTTCGTCCATACTGTACTGTATTCTATAGTATTCTACTGTATTTTAGTCCATTCTGCTCTGACATTGCTTGTCCATAGATATATACAGTGCCTTGCGAAAGCCTTGAACTTTGCGACCTTTTGCCACATTTCAGGCTTCAAACATAACGATATAATACTGTATTTTTTGTGAAGAATCAACAACAAGTGGGACACAATCATGAAGTGGAACGACATTTATTGGATATTTCAAACTTTTTTAACAAATCAAAAACTGAAAAATTGGGCGTGCAGAATTATTCAGCCCCTTTACTTTCAGTGCAGCAAACTCTCTCCAGAAGTTCAGTGAGGATCTCTGAATGATCCAATGTTGACCTAAATGACTAATGATGATAAATACAATCCTGTGTGTAATCAAGTCTCCGTATAAATGCACCTGCACTGTGATAGTCTCAGAGGTCTGTTAAAAGCGCAGAGAGCATCATGAAGAACAAGGAACACACCAGGCAGGTCCGAGATACTGTTGTGAAGAAGTTTAAAGCTGGATTTGGATACAAAAGATTTCCCAAGCTTTAAACATCCCAAGGAGCACTGTGCAAGCGATAATATTGAAATGGAAGGAGTATCAGACCACTGCAAATCTACCAAGACCTGGCCATCCCTCTAAACTTTCAGCTCATACAAGGAGAAGACTGATCAGAGATGCAGCCAAGAGGCCCATGATCACTCTGGATGAACTGCAGAGATCTACAGCTGAGGTGGGAGACTCTGTCCATAGGACAACAATCAGTTGTATATTGCCACTCTTTATGGAAGAGAGGCAAGAAGAAAGCCATTTCTTAAAGATATCCATAAAAAGTGTTGTTTAAAGTTTGCCACAAGCCACCTGGGAGACACACCAAACATGTGGAAGAAGGTGCTCTGGTCAGATGAAACCAAAATTGAACTTTTTGGCAACAATGCAAAACGTTATGTTTGGCGTAAAAGCAACACAACTCATCACCCTGAACACCCTATCCCCACTGTTAAACATGGTGGTGGCAGCATCATGGTTTGGGCCTGCTTTTCTTCAGCAGGGACAGGGAAGATGGTTCAAATTGATGGGAAGATGGATGGAGCCAGATACAGGACCATTCTGGAAGAAAACCTGATGGAGTCTGCAAAAGACCTGAGACTGGGACGGAGATTTGTCTTCCAACAAGACAATGATCCAAAACATAAAGCAAAATCTACAATGGAATGGTTAAAAAATAAACAAGTTCAAGGGGGCCGAATATGTTCGCAAGGCACTGTATATATATAGTCTTCATTCCTACTTAGATTTGTGTGTATTGGGTATATGTTGTGTAATTTGTTAGATATTACTGATTTGTCGGAGCTAGAAGCACAAGCATTTCGCTACAATAAGATCTGCTAGTCATGTTTTTGTGACCAATAAAATTTGATTAGATTTGGAGTGAAATATTTGTTCGACCCATCCTCTCTTTAGTTTATCATGGTCGAGGGACGGGAAATGGGTCTCTTGGAGAAAAACAATGTCCGGCCTTAAAGACGTAAGATACATACACTCAGCAATGCTTGACCACCTGGTTAATTCCTTTTTAACTTCCAGCTGACAAAGCATGTGGAGTCTAGAGTATGTTAATTAGGCGTAGTCATAGTAATTAGAAATGAATGTTAGTACAATCACATGGCCAGTGTGCTGAAAGGTCAGAATAACAAAATATAAAGAATATAAAAAACTACATACACAGAAGAAAAGCTTGGACCCCTATGCTGGTATTCCCCCTGTTGGAAGGCCTCATCTACCTCTCCTATAGCAAGATACTAACATGTTAAACCAACCTTCAGTAGACATCTATCCAGGGACAACATAATGACGTTTACACATAGGGAAGGGATTCTGGAGGGAACCACTTCAGTTCAATAATGTATCTTATTCTAAATGATTATTTGAAAGATAATTACTAAAAATATATATTTAAAAAATGGGGGTATGCAATGAACACGAGGGAGACAAAGAGCTGGTTTCAAGTGCAGCACGCACTGTTTGGGAGTATGAGGTGGACGCAGGCTTTACAAGGTATACATTCTGTTCCTTAATGCTCGTCCCATGCCAGGTGTCACTGAAACCAAAGCGAGTCAACCAGTTAAATAGTAAAGAATACACGTGGTCCTTTGGGAATACAAACTTGTAGGTATTAAACATGCTCATAGTATACTGGTAGGGTATCCTATTAAGGCATGGAAATAGAGAGCTCAGTGGCTAGCCTAATGTAGCGACTAGGCTAATTAGTATTGCATCAAGGAAGTCCAGCCTCAGCTAGTTGGTAAAAGCTTATTGTGCTATAAAAATAAACTACTATTCAACTGACAGTACCAGTAAAATGTTTAGACACACCTACTCATTCAAGGGTTTTTCTTTATTTTTACTATTTTATACATTATAGAATAATAGTGAAGACATCAAAACTATGAAAGAACACAAATTAAATCATGTAGTAACCAAAAAAGTGTTAAACTAATCAAATATATTTTAGATTTTAAATTCTTCAAAGTAGCCACCCTTTGCCTTGCTGACAGCTTTGCACACTCTTGGCATTCTCTCAACCAGCTTCACCTGGAATGCTTTTCCAACAGTCTTGAAGGAGTTCCCACATATGCTGAGCACTTGTTGGCTGCTTTTCCTTCACTCTGCAGTCCAACTCATCCCAAACCATCTCAATTGGGTTGAAGTCGGGTGATTGTGGAGGCCAGGTCATCTGATGCAGCACTCCATCACTCTTCTTCTTGGTAAAATATCCCTTACACAGCCTGGAGGCGTGTTGGGTCATTGTCCTGTTGAAAAACAAATGATAGTCCCACTAAGCGCAAACCAGATGGGATGGTGTATCGCTGCAGAATGCTGTGGTAGCCATGCTGGTTAAGTGTGCCCTGGTCAATTGTAAGTGCTGTTATTGTGAAGTGGAAATGTCTAGGAGCAATATCGGCTCAGCCACTCCGAGTGCTGAAGCACGTAAAAATAGTCTTTCCTTGGTTGCAAAACTTACTACTGAGTTTGCCAAAAGGCACCTAAAGGACTCTTAGACAATGAAGAACAAGATTCTCTGGTCTGATGAAACCAAGATTCAACTCTTTGGCCTGAATGCCAATCGTCACATCTGGAGGAAACCTGGCCCCACCCCATTCGGTGAAGCATTGTGGTGGTAGCATCATGCTGTGGAGATGTTTTTCAGCGGCAGGGACTGGGAGACTAGTCAGGATTGAAGATGAACGGAGAAAAGCACAGAGAGATCTTGATGAAAACCTGCTCCAGAACACTCAGGACCTCAGACTGGGGTGACAGTTCACCTTCCAACAGGACAACGACCCTAAGCACACAGCCAAGACAACGCAGGAGTGGCTTCGGGACAAGTCTCTGAATGTCCTTAGGTGGCCCAGCCAGAGCTCGGACTTGAACCCGATTGAACAGCTCTGGAAAGACCTGAAAATAGCTGTGCAGCAATGCTCCCCATCAAACCTGACAGAGCTTGAGAGGATCTGCAGAGACGAATGGGAGAAACTCCCCAAATACAGGTGTCTCAAGCTTGTAGGGTCATAGTCAAGAAGACTCAAGGCTGAAATCGCTGCCAAAGGTGCTTCAACAAAATACTGAGTAAATGGTCTGAATGCTTATAAATGTAATATTTCAGTTTTTAATTTTCAATACACTTGCAAAAAAAACCTATGTAATAGATTTTTGATTAAGGCTGTAACGTAACAACATGTGGAAAAAGTCAAGGGATCTGAATACTTTCATAATATACTATTTGCATTTTTCTATATAGGTCTATTGGAAATGCAGCCAGGTTGCCCGTGAAACAAGTCAGTATTCAACGTCAATCTATGTCTGAGGACATCAGGAGATGACGTGGAAATTGGCCACTAGGGGCAAAGGTGAGTGTCCAGTAGTTTAGGTTTTGCTAGGACATTGTGGACAGAGACTGTGGATCGGTGTAAACATCTGATTCAGTAGGTTGCAAGTTCAAACCCGGTATTAAAATATATATATTTTTTGTTGTTTGTTTTTAGTCTATCCCAAACCTTAACACTTAGCTTAACCATTCAGAGTTAATGTCTAACCTTAACCTTAAACACTTATACTACTACTACTACAACCACTACCGCTACGAATACTACTTACTACCAATGAAGCTACAACTATTTAGCCTACTGCTACAACTACTGCTACTACTGCTACTGCTACTGCTACTACTAATGCTCCTCCTCCTACGACTACTACTAAGCCTACTACTACTGCTACTACTGCTCCTACTACTGCTCCTACTACTACTACTACTACTACTACTACTAGTGCTCATACTGCTACTACTACTACTGCTCCTACTACTACTACTTCTATTGGTACTACTACTACTGCTACTACTACTACTACTGCTACTACTACTACTACTACTGCTCCTACTACTACTACTAGTGCTCCTACTGCTACTACTACTACTACTGCTACTACTACTACTACTAGTGCTCCTACTGCTACTACTACTACTACTGCTCCTACTACTACTACTTCTATTGGTACTACTACTACTGCTACTACTACTACTACTAGTGCTCCTACTGCTACTACTACTAGTGCTCCTACTGCTACTACTACTGTTCCTACTACTACTACTTCTATTGGTACTACTACTACTGCTACTACTACTACTACTACTGCTCCTACTACTACTACTAGTGCTCCTACTGCCCCTACTACTACTACTGCTACTACTACTACTACTACTACTGCTCCTACTACTAGTGCTCCTACTACTACTACTTATATTGGTACTACTACTACTACTGCTACTACTGCTCCTACTACTGCTCCTCCTACTACTACTACTAGTGCTCCTACTGCTACTACTACTACTGCTACTACTACTACTACTACTACTGCTCCTACTACTACTACTACTGCTCCAACTACTACTACTTCTATTGGTACTACTACTACTACTGCTCCTACTACTACTACTACTGCTCCTATTACTACTACTACTGCTGCTCCTACTACTACTACTACTGCTACTACTACTACTACTTCTATTGGTACTACTACTACTACTACTAGTGCTCCTACTGCTACTACTACTGCTATTACTACTACTACTAGTGCTCCTACTGCTACTACTACTAGTGCTCCTACTGCTACTACTACTGTTCCTACTACTACTACTTCTATTGGTACTACTACTACTGCTACTACTACTGCTACTACTACTGCTCCTACTACTACTACTAGTGCTCCTACTGCCCATACTACTACTACTACTTCGATTAGTACTACTACTACTGCTACTACTACTGCTACTACTACTTCTATTGGTACTACTACTACTGCTACTACTACTGCTACTACTACTACTACAAGTGCTCCTACTGCTACTACTACTAGTGCTCCTACTGCTACTACTACTGTTCCTACTACTACTACTTCTATTGGTACGACTACTACTACTACTACTGCTCCTACTACTACTACTAGTGCTCCTACTGCTCCTACTACTACTACTGCTACTACTACTGCTACTACTACTGCTCCTACTACTACTACTAGTGCTCCTACTGCCCATACTACTACTACTACTTCTATTAGTACTACTACTACTGCTACTACTACTGCTACTACTACTTCTATTGGTACTACTACTACTGCTACTACTACTGCTACTACTACAACTACAAGTGCTCCTACTGCTACTACTACTAGTGCTCCTACTGCTACTACTACTGTTCCTACTACTACTACTTCTATTGGTACGACTACTACTACTACTACTGCTCCTACTACTACTACTAGTGCTCCTACTGCTCCTACTGCTACTACTACTACTGCTGCTCCTACTACTACTACTTCTATTGGTACTACTACTACTGCTACTACTACTGCTACTACTACAAGTGCTCCTACTGCTACTACTACTAGTGCTCCTACTGCTACTACTACTGTTCCTACTACTACTACTTCTATTGGTACGACTACTACTACTACTACTGCTCCTACTACTACTACTAGTGCTCCTACTGCTCCTACTACTACTACTGCTACTACTACTGCTCCTACTACTACTACTAGTGCTCCTACTGCCCATGCTACTACTACTACTATTACTGCTACTACTACTGCTACTACTGCTGCTACTACTACTTCTATTGGTACTACTACTACTACTACTACTGCTACTACTACAACTACTGCTCCTACTACTACTACTACTAGTGCTCCTACTACTACTACTACTGTTCCTACTACTACTACTTCTATTGGGACTACTACTACTACTACTGCTCTACTACTACTACTACTAGTGCTCCTACTGCTCCTACTACTACTACTGCTACTACTACTACTACTACTACTACTACTGCTCCTACTACTACTAGTGCTCCTACTGCTCCTACTCCTGCTACTGCTACTACTACTACTACTACTACTACTACTACTACTAGTGCTCCTACTGCTCCTACTACTACTACTGCTACTACTACTACTACTGCTACTACTACTACTGCTCCTACTACTACTACTGCTCCTACTACTACTGCTACTACTACTACTACTACTACTACTACTCCTACTACTACTACTAGTGCTCCTACTACTACTACTGCTCCTACTACTACTACTTCTATTGGTACTACTACTACTACTGCTACTACTGCTCCTACTACTGCTCCTACTACTACTACTACTACTAATACTACTACTACTGCTATTACTACTAATACTAGTGCTCCTACTGCTCCTACTGCTACTACTACTACTGCTGCTCCTACTACTACTACTTCTATTGGTACTACTACTACTGGTACTACTACTGCTACTACTACTACTGCTACTACTACTACTACTAGTGCTCCTACTGCTACTACTACAACTACTACTACTTCTATTGGTACTACTACTACTACTACTACTGCTCCTACTACTACTACTAGTGCTCCTACTGCTACTACTACTGCTCCTACTACTACTACTACTGCTTCTACTACTACTACTTCTATTGGTACTACTACTACTACTGCTACTACTACTACTACTGCTCATACTACTACTACTACTATTTGGTACTACTACTACTACTACTGCTAAGTCCTACTACTACTATAAGCCTCCTTCTCAACTACTACTCCTACTTAGCCTACTACTACTTAGCCTACTACTCCTACTACTACTACTATTGGTACTACTACTACTACTAAGCCTACTACTACTATTACTGCTCCTACTACTCCTAATACTACTACTTAGCCTACTACTCCTACTACTACTACTATTGGTACTACTACTACTACTATGCCTACTACTACTATTACTGCTCCTACTACTCCTACTCCTACTACTACTTAGCCTACTACTACTACTATTTGGTACTACTACTACTACTTAGCCTACTACTACTACTTAGCCTACTACTCCTACTACTACTACTATTGGTACTACTACTACTACTAAGCCTACTACTACTATTACTGCTCCTACTACTCCTACTCCTACTACTACTTAGCCTACTACTACTACTATTTGGTACTACTACTACTATTGGTACTACTGCTACTACTCCTACTCCTACTACTACTTAGCCTACTACTACTACTATTTGGTACTACTACTACTATTGGTACTACTGCTACTAGTCCTACTACTACTACTACTACTATTTGTACTACTAACATTGGTACTACTACTACTACTACTACTACTATTGGTTCTACTACTACTACTATTTGTACTACTACCATTGGTACTACTACTACTACTACTACTACTACTACTAAAGAGTGTGAGTTTTTCACATCTTAGACACATTTTAGATATTCCCCAAGAATCCCATTTAAAAAAACTACATTTCAACAACATCACTCCATATTGTAGGGAAGTTGATTGGCCAGTCCATTAGTGCAGCGTTAGGGGTCGATATGTTTTTCCAGACAGACTCTGATCAATGCGGTGGCTGCGGCCGTTTCCTTAGTAACCACGTGAGCTGGAGCGTTACTGACAGTACGTGAGTGCATGCGTATCTGTGTGTTTTGGCACCAGAACAACACTGTGAAGACATTTAAGGAGATTTTAAAATAATATAAAGGCCACAGTAAATGAACCATCATGTTTTATAAAAAGTCATTATAAATATTTAGCGTCTGCTAAATGACTAAAATGTGAAAGGTAAAAACAGTGAAGAACTGTCTCCATCTGTCAGTCACCTTCCTCTTATTACTTAGTACAAGTGAAGGAGAGGTTCTCACCTTTCATCCCCCTTTTCCCCCAACTCCCCCAGCGTCCCCCTCTCCTCCCAGCCTCCCCTTAACTCCGCCAGCCTCCCCCTAACCCCCAGCCTCCCCTATCTCCCCCAGCCTCCCCCAAACTCCCCCAGCATCCCCCTCTCCTCCCAGCCTCCCCTAACTCCCCCAGTCTCCCCCTATCTCCCCCAGCCTCCCCCTAATTCCCCCAGCCTCCCCCTAACTCCCCCAGCCTCCCCCTAATCTCCCCCAGCCTCCCCCTAACTCCCCCAGCCTCCCCCTAACTCCCCCAGCCTCCCCCTAACTCCCCCAGCCTCCTCCTATCTCCCCCAGCCTCCCCCTAACTCCCCCAGCCTCCCCCTAACTCCCCCAGCCTCCCCTTAACTCCCCCAGCCTCCCCCTATCTCCCCCAGCCTCCCCCTAACTCCCCAGCCTCCCCTATCTCCCCCAGCCTCCCCCTAACTCCCCCAGCCTCCCCTATCTCCTCCAGCCTCCCCCTAACTCCCGCAGCCTCCCCCTTACTCCCCCAGCCTCCCCCTAACTCCCACAGCCTCCCCCTAACTCCCCCAGCCTCCCCCTATCTCCCCCAGCCTCCCCTATCTCCCCCAGCCTCCCCCAAACTCCCCAGCCTCCCCTATCTCCCTAGCCTCCCCCAAACTCCCCCAGCCTCCCCTAACGCCTACCTCTCCCTTAACTACACATTACTCCCCCAGCCTCCCCCTAACGCCTACCTCTCCCTTAACTACACATTACTCCCCCAGCCTCCCCCTAACGCCTACCTCTCCCTTAACTACACATTACTCCCCCAGCCTCCCCCACCCTATCTCCCCCAGCCTCCCCAAACTCCCCCTGTCCCCTTAACTCCCCCAGCCTCCCCCTATCTCCCCCAGCCTGCCCCTATCTCCCCCTGTCCCCTTAACTTCCCCAGCCTCCCCCAAACTCCCCCTGTCCCCTTAACTCTCCCAGCCTCCCCCTAACTCCCCCAGCCTCCCTCTATCTCCCCCAGCCCCCCTGGCCCTCCCCCCAACGGCAGTCTGAAAAGATTACAGTCAGCAGTGGTGGATAATTGCCCCCGTCAGGATGGACAATACAGGAAGTACCCCAGAGACACTGGGGATGACAGGAGTTGGCTCACCACTGAATTATTCATCACACCAGCCTTGGCCTGCTCAGTTAGATTACACCAGGGCTTTCATTAGGCTGCGTCTGCAGCGTAATGTAGAGGAAGCGTTCAAATCAAATACTGCCCGTAGATCCAACGGAGCCTGGATAAATTACCATACATGTTGAGGATGGGGAGTGTGTTGTGTGGGAGGTGGGGTGGTGGGGTGGTGTGTGTGTGTGTGTGTGTGCGTGCGTGTGTGTGTGATATGTGTCATACTTGAGTGGATCGGTGTGTGTGTGTGTGTGTGGTGTGTGTGTGTGTGTGTGTGTGTGTGTGTGTGTGTGTGTGTGTGTGTGTGTGTGTGTGTGTGTGTGTGTGTGTGTGTGTGTGTGTGTGTGTGTGTGTGTGTGTGGGTGTTTTTTCTACTCGAGTAGAGGCGAGTGGTAACCTTGCCCACCTAGGTAATAATGCTTGTGAGATTAAAATGTGATAGCATCAACAACAAGTAGAGCCTCTCCATGCTTGTCCTAATGACAGCTCTGTTGGCGTGACAGACACCCAGCACCACTTGACTGGTGCTACAGTCTCCATCTCCCTCTCTTTCCACCGCGTAATAACACACTTAAAACATGCGCTGACCCCCCCCCCTTCTCCTCAACCTACGTCTGTTCTCTCATCCCCCTCTTCTGTCCTCCTCCACTCCTGGCTGGTGTGGTTGTCAGGTAGAGAGAGAAAGAGGGAGGGAGGGAGGGAGGGAGGGAGGGAGGGAGGGAGGGAGGGAGGGAGGGAGGGAGGGAGGGAGGGAGGGAGGGAGGGAGGGAGGGAGGGAGGGGGCTGTCGGGAAGGATGTGTGTCAGGTGAAGGATCACATCAGAGCTACCTGCTGCTTGCCTGGTCCTATATATTTACCATGTGACTGGTCCTAGACCAGTTTACACAAAGAACACAGAAACACCTTTAAATAGCATTGCTCGGAGGAAAACTGCTCCAAAATCTGAATAGCAGGGGTTAGATGTGTAATACAGAATCATTGATTTAGTAGGCCTATGGTCTTGTGCCCTGGCTGTTTGTCTTCAGTATCAGAGTGGTACAATATGAAAACGGGATAATGATTTGTGTAACCCTCAAAAAGTCTAAAAAGAGAGACAAACAAACCTGTCCTTGTGCATATTCCTGAGCATAGACTATAGTATCTCAATTTACCTTCCTTCAGTGCAGCAGACAGACAGCTTCAAATGAGATATGGCAAGACCATTCGAGTATTAAACTACATCATCTACATCTACATAATCTATTCCATCTACATCTACATAATCTACATCATCTACACTATCGACATCATCATCTTCATAATCTTCATCATCTACATAAACTACATCATCTACATAATCTACATCAGCTACATAATCAATATCATCTACTTCGACATCAGCTACATGATCTACATCAACATGATCTACATCATCTACATCTACATAATCTATTCCATCTACATCTACATAATCTACATCATCTACACTATCGACATCATCATCTTCATAATCTTCATCATCTACATAAACTACATCATCTACATAATCTACATCAGCTACATAATCAATATCATCTACTTCGACATCAGCTACATGATCTACATCAACATGATCTACATCATCTACATCTACAACATCTACATCTAGATCATCTACATCTAGATGCTGCCAATGACTGGAACGAACTACAAAAATCTCTGAAACTGGAAACACTTATCTTCCTCACTAGCTTTAAGCACCAACTGTCAGAGCATTTTACAGATTACTGCACCTGTACATAGCCCACCTATAATTTAGCCCAAACAACTACCTCTTTCCCAACTGTATTTAATTAATTAATTTATTTTGCTCCTTTGCACCCCATTATTTTTATTTCTACTTTGCACATTCTTCCATTGCAAAACTACCATTCCAGTGTTTTACTTGCTATATTGTATTTACTTTGCCACCATGGCCTTTTTGCCTTTACCTCCCTTCTCACCTAATTTGCTCACATTGTATATAGACTTGTTTATACTGTATTATTGACTGTATGTTTGTTTTACTCCATGTGTAACTCTGTGTCGTTGTTTGTGTCGAACTGCTTTGCTTTATCTTGGCCACCTGGTAAACGCAATTGTAAATGAGAACTTGTTCTCAACTGGCCTACCTGGTTAAATAAAGGTGAAATAAATAGATCATCTACATCAGCTACATGTACAGTTGAAGTCGGAAGTTTACATACACCTCAGCCAAATACATTTAAACTCAGTTTTTCACAATTCCCGACATTTAATCCTAGTAAAAATCCCCTGTTTTCGGTCAGTTAGGATCACCACTTTATTTTAAGAATGTGAAATGTCAGAATATTCACAGAGAGAATGATTTATTTCAGCTTTAATTTATTTTATCATATTCCCAGTGGGTCAGAAGAGATTGCATACACATCAAATCAAATCTAATTTTATTTATATAGCCCTTCGTACATCAGCTGATATCTCAAAGTGCTGTACAGAAACCCAGCCTAAAACCCCAAACAGCAAGCAATGCAGGTGTAGAAGCACGGTGGCTAGGAAAAACTCCCTAGAAAGGACAAAACCTAGGAAGAAACCTAGAGAGGAACCAGGCTATGTGGGGTGGCCAGTCCTCTTCTGGCTGTGCCGGGTAGAGATTATAACAGAAAATGGCCAAGATGTTCAAATGTTCATAAATGACCAGCATGGTCGAATAATAACAAGGCAGAACAGTTGAAACTGGAGCAGCAGCACAGTCAGGTGGACTGGGGACAGCAAGGAGTCATCATGTCAGGTCGTCCTGGGGCACGGTCCTTGGGCTCAGGTCCTCCGAGAGAGAGAGAGAAAGAAAGAGAGAATTAGAGAGAGCATATGTGGGGTGGCCAGTCCTCTTCTGGCTGTGCCGGGTGGAGATTATAACAGAACATGGCCAAGATGTTCAAATGTTCATAAATGACCAGCATGGTCAAATAATAGTAAGGCAGAACAGTTTAAACTGGAGCAGCAGCATGGCCAGGTGGACTGGGGACAGCAAGGAGTCATCATGTCAGGTAGTCCTGGGGCATGGTCCTAGGGCTCAGGTCCTCCGAGAGAGAGAAAGAAAGAAGGAGAGAATTAGAGAATGCACACTTAGATTCACACAGGACACCGAATAGGACAGGAGAAGTACTCCAGATATAACAAACTGACCCTAGCCCCCCGACACAAACTACTGCAGCATAAATACTGGAGGCTGAGACAGGAGGGGTCGGGAGACACTGTGGCCCCATCCGAGGACACCCCCGGACAGGGCCAAATAGGACACAATTATTATTTGGTAGCATTGCCTTTAAATTGTTAAACTTGGGACAAATGTTTTAGGTAGCCTTCCACAAGCTTCCCACAATAAGTTGGGTGAATTTTGACCCATTCCTCCTGACATAGCTGGTGTAACTGAGTCAGGTTCGTTGGCCTCCTTGCTCGCGAATGCTTTTTCAGTTCTGCCCACAAATTTTCTATGGGATTGAGTTCAGAGCTTTGTGATGGCCACTCAAATACCTTGACTTTGTTGTCTTGAAGCCATTTTGCCACAACTTTGGAAGTATGCTTGGGGTCATTGTCCATTTGGAAGCCCCTTTTGCGACCAAGCTTTAACTTCCTGACTGATGTCTTGAGCTGTTGCTTCAATAGAGCCACATCATTTTCCTACATCATGATGCCATCTGTTTTGTGAAGTGCACCAGTTCCTCCTGTAGCAAAGCACCCCCACAACATGATGCTGCCACCCCTGTGCTTCACGATTGGGATTTTGTTCTTCGGCTTGCAAGCATCCCCCTTTTTCCTCCAAACATAACGATGGTCATTATGGCCAAACAGTTCCATTTTGGTTTCATCAGACCAGAGGACATTTCTCCAAAACGTACAATCTTTGTCCCCATGTGCAGTTGCAAACTGTAGTCTGGCTTTTTTATGGAGGTTTTGGAGCAGTAGCTTCTTCCTTGCTGAGCGGCCTTTCAGGTTATGTCAATATAGGACTCGTTTTACTGTGGATATAGAATATTTTGTACCTGTTTCGTCCAGCATCTTCACAAGGTCCTTTGCTGTTGTTCTGGGATTGATTTGCACTTATCGCACGTTCGTTCATCTCCAGGAGACAGAACGCTTCTCCTTCCTGAGTGGTATGATGACTGCGTGGTCCCATGGTGTTTATACTTGCGTACTATTGTTTGTACAGATGAACGTGTTACCTTCAGGCGTTTGGAAATTGCTCCCAAGGATGAACCAGACCAAACATTTTTTCTGAGGTCTTGGCTGATTTCTTTTGATTTTCCCATGATGTCAAGCAAAGAGGTACTGAGTTTGAAGAAAGGCCTCGAAATACATCCACAGGTACACCTCCAATTGACTCAAATGATGTCAATTAGCCTATCAGAAGCTTCTACAGCTGTTTAATGGCACAGTCAATTTAGTGTAAACTTCTGACCCAATGGAATTGTGATACAGTGAATTATTAGTGAAATAATCTGTCTGTAAACAATTGTTGGAAAAATGACTTATGTCATGCAGGAAGTAGTAGTCCTAACCGTAAAAACTAACAAGACATTTGTGGAGTGGTTGAAAAAATGTGTAAGTGTTTGTAAACTTCTGACTTCAACAGTACATCATATACATAATCTACATATACATAATATACATCATCTACATTATATGGGGCAGCAGGGTAGCCTAGTGGTTAGAGCATTGAACTAGCAGCCGTAAGGTTGCGAGTTCAAATCCCTGTGTTGACAAGGTACAAATCTGTCGTTCTGCCCCTGAACAGGCAGTTAACCCACTGTTCCCAGGCCATCATTGAGAATAAGAATTTGTTCTTAACTGACTTGCCTGGTTAAATAAAGGTTTAAAAAATATATATTTATCATTTATCCAGGTAAGTTGACTGAGAACACGTTCTCATTTGCAGGAAAGACCTGGGGAATAGTTACAGGGGAGAGGAGGGGGATGAATGAGCCAATTGGAAGCTAGGGAGGATTATGTGACCGTGATGGTTTGATGGCCAGATTGGGAATTTAGCCAGGACACCGGGGTTAACACCCCTACTCTTACGATAAGTGCCATGGGATCTTTAGTGACCACAGAGTCAGGACACCCGTTTAACGTCCCATCTGAAAGACGGCACCCTACAAAGGGCAGTGTCCCCAATCACTGCCCTGGGGCATTGGAATATTTTTTACACCAGAGGAAAGAGTGCCTCCTACTGGCCCTCCAACACCACTTCCAGCAGTATCTGGTCTCCCATCCACAGACTGACCAGGACCAACCCTGCTTAGCTTCAGAAGCAAGCCAGCAGTGGTATGCAGGGTGGTATGCTGTTACATCATCTACATAAGGTACATCTACATCATCTACATATACATCATCTACATATACATCATCTACAGACTCAAACAACCACAACAACAACTAAACGGTTCTCTCTCTCTCTTACTCTCTACCTGCCGGCTGCTGTACTGTTGCCTGCACTTCCAATTAATTAGCGAGTGGTGATGCTGTCAGCAGAGATAATTGTTTGTCAGCGTGTCAGTCAGTCAGTTAACAGCCCCTGCCCGCTGGTAAATAGAGACGTGTGTGTGTGTGTGTGTGTGTGTGTGTGTGTGTGTGTGTGTGTGTGTGTGTGTGTGTGTGTGTGTGTGTGTGTGTGTGTGTGTGTGTGTGTGTGTGTGTGTGTGTGTGTGTGTGTGTGTGTGTGTGTGTGTGTGTGTGTGTGTGTGTGTGTGTGTGTGTGTGTGTGTGTGAGCCTGTCACCTCCAATCCCAGCCGCTACCGTTAACTCTCTGCTGCCTGCCACCCCGACCCTCTCCATCAGTGAGTCGCTCATCATTTATTTATCACACACAATTGTATGAACACACATGGGTAAGCATGTACAAACACGTGTGCATTCAAGCATCACACACACACGTGTTTGACTGTCCTTGAAGGGAACAAACAATTGATTCCCTTTCAAAATCCTATTTTCCCTAACCCTAACCTTAACTCTAAACCTAACCCCAATCTCTAACCTTAGCCTTAACCCTTAACCTAAACCCAACCTCAACCCCAACCTCTAACCTCTAACCTTAACCCTAGACCTAAACCTAACCTCAACCCCAACCCCTAACCTTAACCCTAGACCTAAACCTAACCCCAACCCCAAACTCTAACCTTAACCCTAGACCTAAACCTAACCCCAACCCCTAATCCTGACTCTAATTGTAACCTTAACCATAAACCTACCCCATAACCCTAAACCTAACCCATAACCCTAAACCTAACCCATAACCCTAAACCTAACCCCTAACCCTAAACCGAACCCATAACCCTAAACCTAACCCCTAAGCCTAAACCGAACCCATAACCCTAAACCTAACCCCTAAGCCTAAAATAGCATTTTTCCTTGTGGGGACTGCAAAATGTTCCTTGTTTTACTATCTTTAGATAGCAAAAGCAAACACACACACACCACCTCACCACAGACACACCACCTCCTCCCCTCCACACCACCTCACCGCCACACACCACCTCCCCACCGCCAAAGACACACCACCTCCTCCCCTCCACACACCACCTCACCGCCACACACCACCTCCCCACCGCCACAGACACACCACCTCCTCCCCTCCACGCACCACCTCACCACCTTCGCCCGACACAGACACACTTACACACCACCACCACACAAACAATCTCCACGCTGCCACAGACACACACACACACACACCACCTCACCTCCGCCACACACACACACCACCTTCTACATTTTCCTTCTCCTACCCCCTCATGTGGAATACACAGGAACCCGACAATGACCAATAGGAGCAGAACCACCGTTCAGAATATAGCCACTAGGAGGGCTTGGCAGACCAGACCAGAGCATACCAGACCAGACCAGAGCATACCAGAGCAAACCAGAGCAAACCAGACCAGAGCAGACCAGAGCAGACTAGAGCAGCCAGACCAGAGCAGACTAGAGCGACCAGACCAGAGCAGACTAGAGCGACCAGAGCAGACCAGACTAGAGCGACCAGACCAGAGCAAATCAGACCAGAGCATACCAGACCAGACCAGAGCGACCAGACTAGAGCGACCAGACCAGAGCAGACTAGAGCGACCAGACCAGTGCAGACCAGACTAGAGCAACCAGACCAGAGCAGACCAGACTAGATCGACCAGACCTAGACCAGACTAGAGCGACCAGACCAGAGCAAATCAGACCAGAGGATACCAGAGCAGACTAGACCAGACCAGAGCAGAGCAGACCAGAGCAGAGTAGACCAGAGCAGACCAGACTAGAGCGACCAGAC
This sequence comes from Oncorhynchus gorbuscha, assembly GCF_021184085.1. NCBI lineage: Eukaryota > Metazoa > Chordata > Actinopteri > Salmoniformes > Salmonidae > Oncorhynchus > Oncorhynchus gorbuscha. The sequence goes on from NW_025746053.1 coordinate 143,111, forward strand.
CAGACCAGAGCACACTAGAGCGACCAGACCAGAGCAGACCATAGCAACCAGACCAGACTAGAGCAACCAGACCAGAGCAGACCAGACTAGATCGACCAGACCAGACCAGACTAGAGCGACCAGACCAGAGCAAATCAGACCAGAGGATACCAGAGCAGACCAGACTAGAGCAACCAGACTAGAGCAGACTAGAGTGACCAGACTAGACCAGACCAGACTAGAGCGAACCAGATCAGAGCAGAGCAGACCAGAGCAGAGTAGACCAGAGCAGACCAGACTAGAGCGACCAGAGCAGACCATAGCAACCAGACCAGAGCAGACCAGAGCGACCAGACCAGAGCAGACCATAGCAACCAGACCAGAGCAGACCAGAGCGACTGTCTGTTATTAATGGATCAGACAGGAGTGTGAGGGTGGGTCATCATAGGCTAAAGGGGGGAAGTAGAGATGTAACGATTCACTATACACATTGGTCTCTGGTTCGAATGTTTAAGACATTATTCCCCAGGACCCCAAACCAACCCAAATGTAGCATGCGTCGGTCAGAAAATCATTTAAATCATCTCTCACAGTGGAAGTGTACCTATGATAAAAATTACAGACCTCTACATGCTTTGTAAGTAGGAAAACCTGCAAAATTGGCAGTGTATCAAATACTTGTTCTCCCCACTGTATATATATATATATATATATATACATACAGTGAGTGTACTTTTGCCCTCAGAACAGCGTCAATTCATCGGGGCATGGACACTACAGGGTGTTGATGCTGGCCCATGTGGGGTAGAATCCACAACTGGGGTCAGAACTGGGGGGAGATGGGAGGTGAGGGGAAGGAGATGGGAGGTGAAGGGGAAGGAGATGGGGATCTCTCATTGCCCCTTTCTGCCTGTAGGGACTATTGATTTCTATTTCCAGGGTTGTGGTACATGGTTTGGTTCGGGGAACAAAATTGTCAATAAATTTGGCACATAGCAAAATGTCAATAGGGATGTATTTGTTACGTGTGACTTGGAGTAGTGCTGGCTGTAGGGGGATTTTTTTGCTCAGGAAGGAGAAGACAAATTAAGTTGTCTGGGTGAGAACTTGTCCCTGTGGTTTTTAATGCATGGCTGGCTACTTTCATTTGCTTACTCTCCCTCTCTCTGTGTGTGGGGGGGGGACTGTAAGCACACGTGGGTGGTGATGGTGGTCTTCTTTAGCTGCATGGAAGCAAAACACACTCCAAGCCAACCTTGTCCTAGTTGTGGAGAGAGAGAGGGCGATCCATCAAGCCACCACTAAGCATCTGTATATAAACCTCAATTATGCTAATGCTAATCCCAGGGACATTGACGTTAGGAGGCAGGGAGGCTAACCGTTAGCTCCTTTGATGTGTGCCAGCGTTTGGCAGGGCCTCCTATGGGAGATGGTAACATGGACCTCCCCAGGACCCTTAGTCTCCACTGGGGCTTATGTTGAAAAACCACTTGGGCCTTGTCTGTACACCGGCTGATTACAACAGCTTATAGGACTTCCTTTTATCTGTCTGTTTAGTTCCCTCTCCTCCAAAGATACCCCCTCTCTTCCTTCTCTTCCAAAGGTACCCCCTCTCTTCCCTTCTCTTCCAAAGATACCCCATCTCTTCCCTCCTCCAAAAATACCCCCTCTCTTCCCTCTCCTCCAAAGATACCCCCTCTCTTCCTTCTCTTCCAAAGATACTCCCTCTCTTCCTTCTCTTCCAAAGATATCCCCTCTCTTCCCTCCCTTCCCTCTCTTCCAAAGATACCCCCTCTCATCCCTCCCCCAATATACACAACCTCCATCACCACTCATTTTAGTCATGTCTTTGTTTCACTCATCCCAACCCCTGCACCTACTACTACTACTACTACTACTACTTTTACCCTTTTCTCCCTCAATCTTTCTTTCTCTCTGTATTTCTCTCTCTCTCTTTCTCTCTGTATTTCTCTCTCTATTTCTCTCTCTGTATTTCTCTCTGTATTTCTCTCTGTATTTCTCTCTCTGTATTTCCCTCTCTGTATTTCTCTCTCTGTATTTCCCTCTCTGTATTTCTCTCTATGTATTTCTCTCTGTATTTCTCTCTCTCTGTATTTCTCTCTCTGTATCTCTCTCTCTGTATTTCTCTCTCTGTATTTCTCTCTCTGTATTTCAATAAGCTGTTTCTTTCGGATAATGAATTTGCTCTGTGTGTGTGTGTGTGTGTGTGTGTGTGTGTGTGTGTGTGTGTGTGTGTGTGTGTGTGTGTGTGTGTGTGTGTGTGTGTGTGTGTGTGTGTGTGTGTGTGTGTGTGTGTGTGTGTGTGTGTGTGTGTGTGTGTGTGTGTGTGTGTGTGTGTGTGTGTGTGTGTTCATCATCAGTAATAATGTATATCATATCAAGGTGTACTAACTACTATGTCAATAAGACAATGAGTCAGCACCGGCTACTGTACACTAATACTACTGTACACCAAGACTTCACTCTTTCATTGCAATACACCAACATCCTAATTTTCAAGTCCGCAAAACCTAGACATCATTCAGAGTGATTTGGTGGAGCTAATGACTTGTGCTTTTGAAGTACTTGTCCCTTTTCTCTTCTCTCTCTGTTTTCCCTGGGCTTTTAAAACCCTGCCACAAGAGAAGGATTAAAGCGTACTGCAGTAAATGAGTCAACACTGGAAAACTACAGACAGTTTGCGTAACAAAAGAGATGATGAATATTTACAAGGGATTGTGTGAAATAATTGGGTCTCGTTCCGATCCGAGGCGCAGGCTGTTAAGTGCAGACACATCCTCTCCTAGGATCAGATCAACAGAGAACCTCAAAGACAAGCGCTACACTGTGGCTGTACTTTATTCTTTAGTGCTTTGATTTCCACTGACTGGTTGATTGTAGAGAAAATGAAATGGGGAGGGAATTCTATCTCAGGATCAATAGTGTGTTGGAGGGTCAGGGTCAATTCCTTTTCAACTAACATCAGGAAGTGGAATTCATTCATGTATAAAACCAGTGGATTATTTCCAATTGATGAACTAAGTCATTTTATAAATCATCCCCTGTACTACCTGAATTGAAATAGAAATGACCCCGACCCTGTTTTATAAATCCCAAAACGCATGTATAAAACTGGTCATTTGGATACTGGATGCTGATTAGTCCAGCAGTGTTTGAAGCTGTGCTGTCGTCACCGATATTGGCACACCTGGTTATGCCTGCTAACAGTTCCATCTGAATGATCACTGAGCCTCCATACGAACCACAGTCAGGGCTCAAAAACACATGGGGCCTCATTTATCAAAAGGTGTATGCGCATGAAAAAGGAAAATGTGCATATCTCCGCGTACAGCTCAGACCATGCATATGCACAACTTCTAGTGGTAGATAAACTGTATTGCAAGCAAATATTGTTATTTGTATTATATGTTATATATATTAACATTATAATATTATTATATATTGTTCAGTGTTTGATGTACAGGAATTCTAATAATGGTAGGCTAATAAAAACATTAAAACGTCTAGGCCTAATGATAAAACAGATGCATTAGCCGTTGGTCAGGAGATCACAGAGCAGCATGTAGTCTCATGTGTTGCTTTGACTTTTATTGTAAAATCATAAGATATGTCTCTCCTTTTCTGACCGCTTTATTCCTGCCTCACAACAAATATTAGGCCACCATTTCATCAACCATTTCATTCAATAGCATGACCATTTCATCAACCATTTCATTCAATAGCGAGACCATTTCATCAACCATTTCATTCAATAGCGAGACCATTTCATCAACCATTTCATTCAATAGCGAGACCATTTCATCAACCATTTCATTCAATAGCGAGACCATTTTTCAATCGAGACCATTTCATTCAATAGCGAGACCATTTTCATTCAAGCGCGACCATTTCATTCAATAGTGAGACCATTTCATTCGAGACCATTTCATTCAATAGCGTGACCATTTCATTCAATAGCGCAACCATTTAATTCAATAGTGAGACCATTTCATTCAATAGCGAGACCATTTCATTCCATAGCAGACCATTTCATTTCATTCAATAGCGAGACCATTTCATTCAATAGCGAGACCATTTCATCAACCATTTCATTCAATAGCGAGACCATTTAATTCAATAGCGAGACCATTTCATTCAATAGCGAGACCATTTCATCAACCATTTCATTCAATAGACCATTTCATTCAATAGCAGACCATTTCATTCAATAGCGAGACCATTTCATTCAATAGCGAGACCATTTCATTCAATAGCGAGACCATTTCATTCAATAGCGAGACCATTTCATTCAATAGCGTGACCATTTAATTCAATAGCAACCATTTCATTCAATAGCGACCATTTCATTCAATAGCGAGACCATTTCATTCAATAGCAACCATTTAATTCAATAGAGACCATTTCATTCAATAGACCATTTCATTCAATAGCGAGACCATTTCATTCAATAGCGTGACCATTTAATTCATTCCATTCAATAGCGAGACCATTTCATTCAATAGCGAGACCATTTCATTCAATAGACCATTTCATTCAATAGACCACCATTTCATTCAATAGCACGACCATTTCATTCAATAGCATTTCATTCAGCACGACCATTTAAATAGACCAGTACCTATGACAGTATGGTTAGGCTACAATAATGCTGTGCGATAGGAGCGTGACATCATATCCTATTTCACTTCACAGACTACACCAAGATATTGAACAACAATTAGTCTTTTGCATTGAAGTGTGGGCTGCAGCATTTACTTTTGCATTGTTGTAAAGGACAATCAATATTACAGAATGCACGGCCAGTGTTTGGCCCTCAGCATATGGATTTGTTTTGTTTGAAAAAGTCACAAGAAAAGATTAAAACGTTCTGCCCACACCTCTACAGAAATGTGATCAAATGTGCCATCGTTTTAACAGGTGAATGGAGGGTGTGTTTGTTACAATAACAGGTGAATGGAGGGTGTGTTTGTTACAATAACAGGTGAATGGAGGGTGTGTTTGTTACAATAACAGGTGAATGGAGGGTGTGTTTGTTACAACAACAGGTGAATGGAGGGTGTGTTTGTTACAATAACAGGTGAATGGAGGGTGTGTTTGTTACAACAACAGGTGAATGGAGGGTGTGTTGACTACAATAACAGGTGAATGGAGGGTGTGTTTGTTACAATAACAGGTGAATGGAGGGTGTGTTGGCTACAATAATAGGTGAGGGTGTGTTTTTGGAGGGTGTGTTTTTTACAATAACAGGTGAATGGAGGGTGTGTTTGTTACAACAACAGGTGAATGGAGGGTATGTTTGTTACAATAACAGGTGAATGGAGGGTGTGTTGGCTACAATAACAGGTGAATGGAGGGTGTGTTGGCTACAATAACAGGTGAATGGAGGGTGTTTTGCAGGCGGGACTTTAACGCCAATTAATGAGCGCATAAAACTTGTACGGCTCTGATTTGTCAATGAAAACATGCGTATGTTGTGTGCGACAGTTTGACAAATCCCAATCATTTGTTGCGCACGCAAATCCTAGAATCTCCATGTACGCCAGAAAGGCACGATAAATAAGGCCCATGAAGCCATGATAGAAAAACACCTTCATTGTCTCTGTTGGCTTCTCCAATTCCCAATTCTTTATGCAGATTGTAGACCTGTTTGTGTCTTTCCACTCCAGTGAATGGATAAAGAGACATACACACCTCTGCCCCTCCTTGTGGCCTACCCCACAGAGTAATACAGTATTAATAGGGTTAGAAATCTCCCCTCCTTGTGGCCTACCCCACAGAGTAATACAGTATTAATAGGGTTAGAAATCTCCCCTCCTTGTGGCCTACCCCACAGAGTAATACAGTATTAATAGGGTTAGAAATCTCCCCTCCTTGTGGCCTACCCCACAGAGTAATACAGTATTAATAGGGTTAGAAATCTCCCCTCCTTGTGGCCTACCCCACAGAGTAATACAGTATTAATAGGGTTAGAAATCTCCCCTCCTTGTGGCCTACCCCACAGAGTAATACAGTATTAATAGGGTTAGAAATCTCCCTCCTTGTGGCCTACCCCACAGAGTAATACAGTATTAATAGGGTTAGAAATCTCCCCTCCTTGTGGCCTACCCCACAGAGTAATACAGTATTAATAGGGTTAGAAATCTCCCCTCCTTGTGGCCTACCCCACAGAGTAATACAGTATTAATAGGGTTAGAAATCTCCCCTCCTTGTGGCCTACCCCACAGAGTAATACAGTATTAATAGGGTTAGAAATCCCCTCCTTGTGGCCTACCCCACAGAGTAATACAGTATTAATAGGGTTAGAAATCTCCCCTCCTTGTGGCCTACCCCACAGAGTAATACAGTATTAATAGGGTTAGAAATCTCCCCTCCTTGTGGCCTACCCCACAGAGTAATACAGTATTAATAGGGTTAGAAATCTCCCTCCTTGTGGCCTACCCCACAGAGTAATACAGTATTAATAGGGTTAGAAATCTCCCCTCCTTGTGGCCTACCCCACAGAGTAATACAGTATTAATAGGGTTAGAAATCTCCCTCCTTGTGGCCTACCCCACAGAGTAATACAGTATTAATAGGGTTAGAAATCTCCCCTCCTTGTGGCCTACCCCACAGAGTAATACAGTATTAATAGGGTTAGAAATCTCCCCTCCTTGTGGCCTACCCCACAGAGTAATACAGTATTAATAGGGTTAGAAATCTCCCCTCCTTGTGGCCTACCCCACAGAGTAATACAGTATTAATAGGGTTAGAAATCTCCCCTCCTTGTGGCCTACCCCACAGAGTAATACAGTATTAATAGGGTTAGAAATCTCCCCTCCTTGTGGCCTACCCCACAGAGTAATACAGTATTAATAGGGTTAGAAATGGCCTACCCCACAGAGTAATACAGTATTAATAGGGTTAGAAATCTCCCTCCTTGTGGCCTACCCCACAGAGTAATACAGTATTAATAGGGTTAGAAATCTCCCCTCCTTGTGGCCTACCCCACAGAGTAATACAGTATTAATAGGGTTAGAAATCTCCCCTCCTTGTGGCCTACCCCACAGAGTAATACAGTATTAATAGGGTTAGAAATCTCCCCTCCTTGTGGCCTACCCCACAGAGTAATACAGTATTAATAGGGTTAGAAATCTCCCTCCTTGTGGCCTACCCCACAGAGTAATACAGTATTAATAGGGTTAGAAATCTCCCCTCCTTGTGGCCTACCCCACAGAGTAATACAGTATTAATAGGGTTAGAAATCTCCCTCCTTGTGGCCTACCCCACAGAGTAATACAGTATTACTAGGGTTAGAAATCTCCCCTCCTTGTGGCCTACCCCACAGAGTAATACAGTATTAATAGGGTTAGAAATCTCCCCTCCTTGTGGCCTACCCCACAGAGTAATACAGTATTAATAGGGTTAGAAATCTCCCCTCCTTGTGGCCTACCCCACAGAGTAATACAGTATTAATAGGGTTAGAAATCTCCCCTCCTTGTGGCCTACCCCACAGAGTAATACAGTATTAATAGGGTTAGAAATCTCCCCTCCTTGTGGCCTACCCCACAGAGTAATACAGTATTAATAGGGTTAGAAATCTCCCCTCCTTGTGGCCTACCCCACAGAGTAATACAGTATTAATAGGGTTAGAAATCTCCCCTCCTTGTGGCCTACCCCACAGAGTAATACAGTATTAATAGGGTTAGAAATCTCCCCTCCTTGTGGCCTACCCCACAGAGTAATACAGTATTAATAGGGTTAGAAATCTCCCCTCCTTGTGGCCTACCCCACAGAGTAATACAGTATTACTAGGGTTAGAAATCTCCCCTCCTTGTGGCCTACCCCACAGAGTAATACAGTATTAATAGGCTTAGAAATCTCCCCTCCTTGTGGCCTACCCCACAGAGTAATACAGTATTAATAGGCTTAGAAATCTCCCCTCCTTGTGGCCTACCCCACAGAGTAATACAGTATTAATAGGGTTAGAAATCTCCCCTCCTTGTGGCCTACCCCACAGAGTAATACAGTATTAATAGGGTTAGAAATCTCCCCTCATTGTGGCCTACCCCACAGAGTAATACAGTATTAATAGGCTTAGAAATCTCCCCTCCTTGTGGCCTACCCCACAGAGTAATACAGTATTAATAGGGTTAGAAATCTCCCCTCCACCCACATCCAACCATCCACATTTGGCATCAAATGACTTGGGCCTCGCTTCATAAGCAGCACATGAGCAAATCAATATGTTCGCTGGCCATGAGTAATCCCATAGGTATAATGACAAGGCATTGATTTTTAAATAACTACTCAGGTTTCAGAAACACTAATTACTGTCCTGACATATTGGGCTCCACACTGGCACCTCCCCTCATCCTCCTGTCCTGTCATCTTGTGCTCCACACTGGCTCCTCCCCTCTCTTCCTCCTGTCCTGACATCTTGGGCTCCACACTGGCTCCTCCATCACTCCATCCATCCCTCTGTCACTCTATCCATCCCTCTGTCACTCCATCCATCCATCCCTCTGTCACTCCATCCATCCATCCATCCCTCTGTCACTCTATCCATCCCTCTGTCACTCCATCCATCCATCCATCCCTCTGTCACTCCATCCATCCCTCTGTCACTCCATCCATCCTTCTGTCACTCCATCCATCCTTCTGTCACTCCATCCATCCCTCTGTCACTCCATCCATCCTTCTGTCACTCCATCCGTCCATCCTTCTGTCACTCCATCCATCCATCCCTCTGTCACTCCATCCGTCCATCCTTCTGTCACTCCATCCATCCATCCATCCCTCTGTCACTCCATCCATCCATCCCTCTGTCACTCCATCCATCCATCCCTCTGTCACTCCATCCATCCATCCCTCTGTCACTCCATCCATCCATCCCTCTGTCACTCCATCCATCCATCCCTCTGTCACTCCATCCATCCCTCTGTCACTCCATCCATCCATCCCTCTGTCACTCCATCCATCCATCCATCCCTCTGTCACTCCATTTACATTTACATTTAATCCATCCCTCTGTCACTCCATCCATCCATCCCTCTGTCACTCCATCCATCCATCCATCCCTCTGTCACTCCATCCATCCATCCATCCCTCTGTCACTCCATCCATCCATCCATCCATCCCTCTGTCACTCCATCCATCCATCCATCCATCCCTCTGTCACTCCATCCATCCATCCCTCTGTCACTCCATCCATCCATCCATCCTTCTGTCACTCCATCCATCCATCCCTCTGTCACTCCATCCATCCATCCATCCCTCTGTCACTCCATCCGTCCATCCCTCTGTCACTCCATCCATCCATCCCTCTGTCACTCCATCCATCCATCCCTCTGTCACTCCATCCATCCATCCCTCTGTCACTCCATCCATCCCTCTGTCACTCCATCCATCCCT